>NW_027643676.1:45000-90780 GCF_032717465.1 Coenobita brevimanus
AAATATCGATAGTACCCCCGAACAGTTTAATACCACAGCCTTCTCCCATTCGCCTCTGTCTACGTTTTTTCCTTTAACCATTCTTTTCCCCAAACGGAGAGTTGTGGCAGACTCCTGTATTCCATAAACTAGCATGTTATTCGCTCTACGTACAGAGGATTATGCGAAAATCTTGCATGTCACTGGCCACGAGATTTTAAGTAAAGAGATTTTGAAGTGATGTAGGAGCTGGGAACTCTCTATCTTGACAGCTTTTGGGCTGGGAGTTTACTGTTAGTTAATATTAAAAAGGGTAATTACACAAAATACCAGTTATTTGATGTCATGCTCAGACGAGGAGAGAAACTCAGGCATAATTGTATTTGACGTTAATTTGTATCAACATCTACACTTCTTGACTCTGGAAAGATTATGTTAGGTCGTTTCGAAGACTGGTGAGTAGAGAGGGACTGGCGGGGATGTGTGGTGGTGTGGGGCGGGATATGGTGACACACTGCAGTAAAGAAATGCCAGATAGCTCTCTGTTGGCTGCTCCTGTTACTGGCCGTTCGTCACCCCTGCGCATGGATTAATATCTTAGTTAACCGTCACTGCCACTGATTTACCGTATTAAATAAAACCGTCTTGAGATAGTAAGAATAAAATAAAAGTGTATGATCCAGGATTCACTGGGGTAATCATATCACAACCAGGGTCTTCTATGCCATATTCTACTGCATGTGACTTTGGAGACATTGTGAGGTGTGGATATGTGGAAGTGCAGCTATGTGCGTGTGTGTGTGTGTGTGTGTGTGTGTGTTCAAAGGGATAGTAACCAGCCTTATCCAAAATATATCGATAAGAAGATCCTTACTTGACTGGTTGTAGGTGACTGTGTTACCATGGCAACCTCCCACACCACCACATTTACATCAAGACATTTCCTCACCAGCAAGATCCGTTAGAGAGTATTTTGTGTGTGTGTGTGTGTGTGTGTGTGTGTGTGTGTGTGTGTGTGTGTGTATGGAGATATGGTTATATCTAAGGTGGATCTTTTTTTTTTTTTTGTGATATTTGCCTCACAATAAGGTGAGGACACGGGCAAACAGAGAGCCCGTCAGAGGAATGGCAAAAAAAAGCTCTCAAACGAGAGCATAGCTGTGACAAAAAACTGCAAGACGAAGCAGCAAGGCAGGACAGGATCAGGCGTGGCTCAGCAGTTAAGAGAGCAGTCTGGTGGCGATGTAGTTGACGAGGGCAGCACGTGGTGGATCTAACTCGATGCCCTCACGGATGGCGGCTTCCTCAGATGGAGAGAGGGAGTTGGAAATGTATGCCTCACGGATCTTCTGATACAAAGTCTGATAGACGAGAGGCAGTGTATCAGCGTCGTTGATCGGATCCGTGAGGCAGCAGAGTAGCTCTTCCAGGTCCGCATCCGTGCGGGCATCGAGATCACGAGTCCCTGAGAGTGGTGGAAGGAGGGCCTCGATCCGGCGAGCAACGGAGGAGGGGTCGCTCTTGGTCTTTCCCCCTTTCTTCTTTTGTTTCTTCCTCTTCTCCTTAGGTGGAGGGGGAGAAGAAGAGAGAGCGATGGCGGCAGGCGGTGGTGAAGGTGGAAGAGGCTCCTCCACTTCGTCAGGAGCAGATGGAGGGGGCAAGGAGGAGGGATCCGCGCGTCCAGGTGTACTAGAGGGACAGGGGACGAGACACGCTCCTCCTCAGCTCCTGATGGATTACAGGCTTACGTAGCGCTTCTCCAGCAGTCCACCATTCTCCTCTCGGGGGGAAGAAAGTCAGGAACGTTTGTATAACTGTGAGTATAAAAACAGAGGGACGACAAGGCTGGCTGAACGAGAAAGAGAAAGAAATTACCGTGAGGAACTGAAGTTTAATATAAATAATCCGTAGACGAGTAAAAAAAAAAAATGATGAAAATATGAAAATACGTAAAGGGAAAAGGAAAAGGATATGAAACTTGACTGGAATATGGGAATCGGAAACGAGACGATGAAGTGAGGCTACAAGGAAAGATGAGTCGAAAAAAGAAATTGAGATATGTATAGAAAAGTGAAAGGAAAATGTAGGTTGACCAGAGAAGGACAATGCTATGGTGCACGGATCCCTCTTAACCATATCTAATCTGTACTAATCTCACTAATCCTACCCATAATTAACCTATTTCACCTTCACCAACCCAAATCAACCTAATCACATCTAAACCAACTTATTTTAGCCCAGTCTTACCTAACCTATCAATATTTGCTCGAATTGAACCCTGCCAAACCTCGAATGACCTAATCCAACCTAAATTAACCCAACCTAACCTAAATTAACCTCACCTAACCCAGTCTAATTGTATTTAACCTCACAATTTCCCCTAACCTCCTCATACCTAACCTAACCAATTCTGACGCAGCCTAACCGCATCTAACCCTACCTAATCCTACCCAGTCTCACTTAACCGTACCATACCTGACCTAACCCAACCCAGTCAAGCCTAAAATGACCTAATCCAACCGATCCTAACCCAGCCTAACCCAACCAAATAAAACCCGACCCAAAACCTATCAAAACCGACGTATTCTAAAGCAATCTAACCTAATCCGTCTATATCTAGTCGAACTGAAGCCAACCCAACCAAAAATTACCTAATCAGACCAAACCCTGCCCAAAGTGACCTAACCTAACTTTCGGTCGCCCATGAAATCGCTTTATAAGAAATTATGCTCTCTGAAAGTCTACGGGTGTAACAGTCCAAGTTTTGCCTGTTCTGTGTACATAAGTTTGTGTGTTTGTGTGTGTGTTTATTTAGGAGTGTCTGAGATGAGTACTACAGGGAAAAATTTACACTCTCTCTCTCTCTCTCTCTCTCTCGTGTTAAAAAATTGGGTACACAATCGGCACGATGCGTCCTTCTAATGCAGTACAGACAAAAAACGAGAGAGAGAGAGAGAGAGAGAGAATCCTCCCGTAGATAATTAGGGCCAAGTGCTAGTGTTGTGTTGAATGGAAGAGGCAGTACATAACAGCCCTCCCTCCCGCCCTCCTTCCTACCTCCTGTTTATAATCCTCTGTTGTTTTTTCTACTGTTTTGGCCCACTGTTACGGTGAAAACAAAAGACAATGACCAGAAATGACTCCCGTAGTGTCCAACGCTCTGTCAGATAGAGGAGACAATCAAGACAATCAACACAGCCTGATCTCCCGCCCTCCTTGTTGTCTTTTGTTTTTAAGGCCCTACTGTTTTTCGTATATTGTTTTTCTGGCCCAGTGGTGCTTTTTCCTGTACATTGCTTTGGTGTGTGTTTTGTAATGTGGCCTAAAACTTGAGTCCCTTCCACTTGGTACTCTGTCTCAGGTTTAAGTGACTGGATGTGTTTTGTTCCTATTTCTGTCTGCATCCTCGTACTCTCTCTCTCTCTCTCTCTCTCTCTCTCTCTCTCACACACACACACACACACACACACACACACACACACAAGGATAGGATACTTTTCTTAAGTGGGCGAATCGAGTGAGAACACAATACTTGACAGCTAAAATTTGATATCAATAAGTAAAACTCTTGCCCCGTATGGCTTGTAAAATTGCCCTGCTTTGAGGAACACCAAAGCATTGTCTCCTTTCCAGCTATTGAACTCTCTCTCTCTCTCTCTCTCTCTCTCTCTCTCTCTTTTCCCATAGAGCCAAGTATAGCCGAGAAACACCCAAAACTTTTCCGCTAAACAAGAACAGAGCATCATTATTTTTTCTCTGCTCAGCAGTTGTGCCGATCATGGCATGTCGTGGCTTTCTAAAGGGTTATATCAAGACCTACCACTTCAAGCAGACCCTCTTAACTAAATAAAATCGTCTGGAAATAGCTAGAATAATAATATGTCAGGGAATAAAAGGGTTAATACTCAGACTATATTTTCAGCTCTGGAAAGAAGTAAACACATGACACCATAGCCTAAGTACGGGTCACTGAGCATAAAAGGGCACTGGGGTTGAGGTGTGTGTGTGTGTGTGTGTGTGTGTGTGTGTGTGTGTGTGTGTGTGTTTGTGTGTGAAAGTGTAGTTGTGTAACATTACTATACAGCCAGACACAAAAACTTCACCCAATATTTCCCCTCATCTCTTCTACTTTTTACTTCCCTGTGTTGCCTAATATTCCTAAGCTGGGAGAGGCTTCGTATGCTTCTCCCCCCAATCATTCCCACTGATACAATACAGGAAAGTGATGGATTTCCCCCACACACACACCCACTCTCTCTCTCTCTCTCTCTCTCTCTCTCTCTCTCTCTCTCTAAGTGTTAAGTGGGAGCAGCAGAATACCAGGCAGAACTCTTATGTCTCTTAAGTGTACCTCGTTTCATTCACTGTCCTAGAATTCGAGGAGTGAGGGTGTGTGGTGTGGCTAACGTGGTACACAACCCTTTCACTACGAGTACTGTAATCTTATTCGTGCAATCTCCAGACGATTTTATCCAGCTTAAAGGGGATTTGTCGAACTGGAGGGGTTATATCTAGCCTTCATTAACCCCTTCGCCTCTAAGGGTCTTTTCCAAGTTTAAAATCGTCTTGAGAGAGAGAGACAGACAGACAGACAGAGAGACAGAAATAGACAGACAGAATTAAAATAAATCTGTGTCATCGGACTGAAGGAGTTAACCAGTTTCTATGACCAACGCCAGACGATTTTATTCAGCCGAGGGACAATCTTTTTTTATATTTTTTTAAGTATGGAAGAAGGAACTGCGGCTAAACGGTGGAAAACTATCTCTTATAAACTTTTTTTTTTCCTTTTCCGTGATAACAAATTTAACCCTTTCAATTCGGCGGGGTATTTTTTTATGCATTCGTGCTGGAGAGCAGATCTGACTAGTAACCAAGGAGACTCATTTCTATCTCTTAACTGAGGCCCACTGAATTTCACGCAACCACGACTTAGCATTCTCTTTGTGGGAGTGGTCTGGTTCCGTCAGATGAAAACAAACAGACTATAATAACAAGAATAAACTTAAAAAAAAGAATGGACATCACCGGGATTCAAGGCATTAACCCGGGAAGATTTCACTCAGTAGCGGGAAATTTGCACGTGTAGTAACAACGTGACTGAATCTGGCACCTCCCCGGACTCCCAGATACGATAGGATCACCTTTTTTCCGTTTTATTCTCGCTGGGCAGAAGAGAGCGAGGTGGAGGGGTGCTGTCAGGTGAACCCGTCTGACCTACGCTGAATACGTGGTTAGAAAGTCTCCATTAACCCCTTCTATATGCAAGCGTTTTTCAGTGTCGGTATATCGACCAGAAAGTCTCTATTAATCCCATCTATATGCAAACGTTATTCGGTATCTGTAAATTAGTTAGAAGGCCCCCATTAATCCTTTCTATATACAAACGTTTCTCGGCATCAGTATCTTCTTATCACCCACACGTTTTCATTCAGCTTAGACCAGGCCTCTTCTAATTTGTCTTCGAGTATTATAGTAAGATACCTGAATCTAGGAAAGGGTGGCTACAAATCTATCGTCTCCAGGTCATTCTATCCTTTGCCATCCCGCTTCCTTCTCTCCAGTTTACACCCTCCTCACTCATCTACCTCTCCACCCGACCCCTCCATCTCATCCTCGGTTTCTCCCACACCCCTCCACCTTCACCCCACTCACATACTCTCCTAGTCAGTCTCGCATTCTCCATTCTCTCTACAAACACCAGCACATCCACAGCGCCACCACAACGTTCCATATCTTCTTTTTTGTGCCACTCTGTCTGCAGTAGTGAAGGAAATAATGCTCAGACTGATGGGATTAAGGCCTGTATTCTCGTAGGTTAAGGTGGCTCCCTGACGCCTTATCCATAGCGAATTATTTTCCATAGTGTGCCTTACTACTCTCCTGTATATTGTAACTTGCAATACTTTGGTGATAGAAACTCCGTGTACAAACAGCTAGATAAGGAGTTTATTACAAGCTCACAGTAAAATAGTCTACCCTTCCCGGCTGCCCGATATCAACTGATGCAATAACGCCGTCTTCAGGCGTGGGAAAGGGTGCTGACCTAGCAAGTTTAGTGGGGGCATGTATGCATTGGGGGGGGACATATATACATCGGGGGTAGACATATTGTGGAGGGGGTACACTACTCCCCCGGGTAGCTGAGATGGTGTCTCCTGACACCAGGAGTTAAAAGGTGGGTGATTATAGTAGTAAGGCAGGACCGGGGAGGTTTGTACAAGGGATAAGTATGATACAGGGGCAGTAGGGGAGACATGGCCATGTTGAGGGGAGGGAATTAGAAGGATATATACATATAAGATATACAAGGAATAATAGGTACAAATCCAGTAAGGGTCGAAGGGATATATAAACATAATGGGAAGTACACAATAATAGTTTGATGCATGAGAAACAAGGAGTAGATATGAGAGTTCTATTGTTGTTCTTCCTTAATTTTTTTTTTTTTTTTTTTTTTGTATTTTCTGTAGGATACACTGTCACTCAGTAATGCATGAAAGAAATACCATCATGTTCTAGTAGGCAGAGTGCTGTTCACAGTGTGGTTAAATGTTAGATGGCAATGGTAGTCACGGAATGCGAGGGCACTAAGTACGGGAGTGTCTACGTCGTGTGTAGGGCGTACTATGCCTGTAGCGACTCTGATTTCCTGGAGTCGACGTTCCATTTTTCTGACACAACAATGCACTGCACAGATGATGAGTAGAAAACCTATGAAAGCGATAACCACAGGGGGAAACACAACTGTTGGATGAACCGATGAACGGCTGAAGGCCAGAGAAAATTGATCCATAATGAAATCACTGTCATTGAGGAAGGTGAGCATGCGCAAGTGAGGGGAGGTGATGGTAATGTTGGCAAATGGTAGGGTTGAAGGCATGTCGATTGGTTTAAAGATGTCATAGGAGTGTTTACGAACAGCTTGGTGATAGCGAGTGGCGTAAGTGATGACGGACTCTGATTTGACGGTACAATAGTCAGGTGCTTTGTAGAGACCACTAGCGGGGACGGAGCGAACGGGAGAACCAGGACACATGATTGTGACAGAGATGGGAACAGCAAAGAAGAAATACTGGACATGGTTGAGGTGAGCATGGTGGACCGGGAGGTCAGGAGCTGGGACAAAAGAACAGGCCGAGTAGATGGAATGGTTGCGAACTAAAGCAGACTCACAGGGTGTAGCACTGCTAGGGAAGATAGCGAAAAGGTGGGCAGCACAGAGACGAGAGGTCGGAGTAAGGGAGGAACATTGCTGGAGGTCTGTGGAAGAAAGGAAGGCAACGGAAAGAGGATTATGGGAGAGGAGGAAATATTCTGAAGGAACAGATACCTGTAACAAGGAGTTGTTGAGGCGGAAAGGGAAGGGAATGATGTGGAAGAGGTTAAAGGTTATGGCAGGACGGAGAGGAATATGGACGACGACGTATGTAGTGAGAAGAGTGGCTTCGAGAACAGGATAATAATATTCAAGGGAGGAGTAAGGGAGGACTGGGGAGAGACCGAAGGTGGAGTGAGCCCATTCCAGGACAGAACGGAGAGCTGAGACAGGTACTAAGTCGGCAGTGACACGTCCATTGATAGCATCGACCAGGATACGAACCAAGGTAGAGACTTGAGACAGGAGAGAGTCAACGTCCAGTTGGAGATTATCCATGTTGAGTTTGAGGTAGAAGAACTGAGAGATAACGTTGAGATCTGAAAGGTGGCGTTGTAAGATATCGGTGAAATTGTTTAGAGTGGACATGACTTCATTGAGTTGGGTTGTGAGCTTCTGTAACATAGTGTGTTGGATTTTAAGGACTCGGCGTTGTGATTCTAGGGCTGAAGCTAAATGAGTGAGATCAGATTTGAAGCTAGAAATGTCACGGGCTGTAGCAACGCCAAACAAACCACTCAGAATCTCACCGCCGAAGTCGAAGAGACCTCGTTGCACACGAGAACGACCCACGGGTGTCGGAATGGAAAATGTGTCATTGAGCTCAGTGAATCTGTTACCTATGTATTGCAACTGCCAGGAGAGTGGGAGGAAAAGGTTATAGAGATACTCATTCGGGTTGTGTGTCCCCATGAGGGCCGTGAGATGGTTCCTGATTCCATGGAGCTGGTGCGCGTAGGCAGGTAGGGCAATGGCTACGTTGGCCAGGGGCGCAAGATCGTAGCGCAAGGAGACCTCGCCTCCTGAGCCGACCAAGGCCCCAGGACGTACTCCACCATCGTCCTGACCTGACCCAGACCCCAGGAGGGTCAGCACTGCCAGCAGGGAGATCGCTAACATCGTACCTAGAAAATCAGGGTAGAGTTAATGGGGGAGGTCGTGAAGAGGTTGATGGGCAGAGCGCAGTTTGGACCGATAGTGATTGATTGATGAATGAGCAGGTGGAGATGGAGAGGAAGGAGACTGAGGGATAGGTGGAGACAAGGCAGACTGAGGGATGGGAGGAGGGGAAGAGGGGGCAGGAGGTTGTGTAAGTGACTCTTCCAACACGAGGCCACGGGGTGCTCGCTTTAAGTCATCGACGTGGACCCATCTGGTGTCCTTAGTGGACAGGTCCTGGAGGTGAAATTTGTTGCCTTGTTGAGTGAGGACGCGGTGGGGCCCTGTAAATTTGTCATCCAACTTAGAGGAACGCGTATGGGAATGAGCAAAGACAAGATCGCCTACACTGATAGTGATAGGAGAGGCGGACTTATGTTGGCGCTGCAGCATGTCCTCCTGAGAGGAAGCCAAAGTGGATTGGACATACTGGTGGATTGTCTGGAAGTTGGCCAATTTTAGTTTAACATAATCATCCATGTTGTAGATGGGTTCTGGCTTTGAGGATAAGAGAGAGTGTGGGAGGTCCTTGTCAAAGCCAAAGAGGACGAAGAAGGGAGATTCAGCAATGGATGCATTGATGGAACTATTGATGGAGGATGCCACTTGGGGAATCCAGTCATCCCAGGACGAACTATGGGAGCCTAGATGTCTGAGGCACTCTAAGATTTTTCGGTTGTGGCGTTCTACAAGG
The DNA here is from genome assembly GCF_032717465.1 of Coenobita brevimanus. Lineage (NCBI taxonomy): Eukaryota > Metazoa > Arthropoda > Malacostraca > Decapoda > Coenobitidae > Coenobita > Coenobita brevimanus. The sequence goes on from NW_027643676.1 coordinate 53,991, forward strand.
CCATTGGAAGCCGGATGGTTAGGCACGACATTGCACTTACTGATATGAAAGTGGCGACAGATCTCATCGAGAAGGCTATTGTTGAACTCTGTACCGTTGTCAGTATGAATGGTATGAGGGGTACTGAACGGGCAAATTACGTGATCTACAAGGGCACGTGCAACGCTCTTCGCGGTCTTGTCGGAGAGGGTTACGAGGACACAGTAGCGGGAGAAGTGGTCGACCGCTACGAACAAGTACTCAGCGCCAGATTCTGTGAGAGGTAGTTTTAAGAGATCGATTGAGACAGTTTCCCATGGTCGTGATGGGATTGGGTATTGTAAGAGAGGTACTGGTAAGCCGGTTGATCCTTTGTGGCGGTGGCAGGAGAGGCAAGAGTCACAGTGGGCATTGATATCGCGGCGCATGGTTGGCCAATAGTATTTGAGACGTGCTTGGTGCAAGCATCGGTCTTTACCTGGATGGGAAGCTTGAGGAGTATTATGAACAATATGAAGAATCTTTGGTATCAGGGCAGTGGGGACAACAAGTTGGCGTACTTCGCGATTGGGCATATCTTTGCCTGTTAGCAGTGTTTTCCTGTACAAGAGATCATTGTCTAGCATGAACTCATCTAGTGATACTGGCAGAGTAGGTAAGGTCGAGGCATCGCCAGATTCTAGGAAATAAATGACTTTGGACCACATGGGGTCTTGGCGTTGAAAGTTTCGAACAACTTCTGACGTTAGTGTAGTATTTTCAGTTACTTCAGGCTGCAGTGATGTTATAGCTGCTGCTACGTGACGTGAGAGTGCGTCTGTGACTACATTCAACTTGCCTGGTACACACTGAAAAGTGGGATTAAAGTCCTGGATGATGATAGACCATCTAGCTAACCTACCTGTTAGGTTGCGATTCTTGAACAAATCACATAGTGGAAGGTGGTCTGTTTGGATATGCACTGGATAACCATAGACTATATCTCTGAAATGTTTCAAGGACCAGATTACCGCTAGCGCTTCGAGATCTGTAACACTGTAGTTACGTTCAGCGGTTGTAAGGGTGCGACTAGCATACGCTATTACGCGCTTCCTTGATGCTTCATCGAGTTGCATCAAAACGGCACCAAGTCCAGTGCCTGAGGCGTCTGTGCAGAGAAGGAAGGGTGTGGTATAATCAGGGAACGCTAGAATAGGGGCATTTACAAGAGCTGTCTTTAGCTTTTGGAAAGCCTGTGACTGGTCGTTAGTCCAAACAAAGGGCACATTCTGCTTGAGTAAGTGGGTCAGAGGAGCGGCGATCTGCGCATAATTCCGGATGTAGCGACGATAATAGCCACTGAGGCCCAGGAAACTTCGTACAGCGTCGGTAGTGGTAGGTTCTGGAAAGTTAATGATCGCCTGAGTTTTATCCTCATTAGTATGAATGCCTTGTGCATCTACGACATGGCCTAGGAATTTGATTTTCTTTTGCAGGAAGTCACATTTACTGAGATTGATTTTCAGGCCTGTGAGCTGGAGGCGTTCAAAGACTTGCTGGAGTTTGGTAAAATGATCAGGGATGGATTTACTCACAACAATGATATCATCTAGGTAAGCAAAAAGAGTGTCCCATCATACCGCTGAAGACTGAATGGATAAGTCGCATGAACACGGAAGGAGCATTTCTCAGACCAAAAGGGAGTCTCTTAAACTGAAAATGTCCGGAAGGGGTGCTAAAGGCTGTAACTGGGCAAGAGGACTCTTCCATTTCGACCTGCCAGTACCCGCTGAGGAGGTCTAAAGATGAAAAGACTACGTTATTGTCACCAAGGGATTCTAGCAAATCAGTGAGGACAGGTAACGGGAAACGGTCTGGAACGGTGACAGAATTGACCTTACGATAGTCGACTACTGGTCTAAAGTTGCCGTCCTTCTTTGGTACTAAGAAAAGTGGGCTATTCCATGGACTGACGGAGGGTTCAATAATGTCCTGGTCTAACATGTTCTGTACCATTTGATCTGTTTGCTTTCTCTGGCTGTGAGGCAATTGATACGCTGGTATGTAAAGCGGCTGAGTTCCTGGGAGTAGTTCAATCGTATGTTTGACAAGGTCTGTTCTACCCATCGGTTCACCAGGTAAGGCAACCACGTTTCTGTACGAGGTCAGAAGGTCGAGGAGTTGAGGCGTATGTTCTGGGAAATCTGTGCAAGTGAGATGTGAGAGCATATCGGGTGAATGCGTCGGCGCAGATCCCGTAGAGTTAATAGTACATACACCGATTGGCGTATCATCAGTCTGAATAGTAGGAATTGAGGAATCCTGGCACACCTTTACGGCCGCTGGGTATACTAGGAAGTCTCCAATCTTTACACCACTTTTAAGTTTTAGCAGAGCATTTGTGACATTGAGTAAGTACAGGTAGCATAAACTGTCCTGTAAGACCGTACACCACGCTGACTCATAAGTCAAGCCATTCACACAACACGTCTCAGGTAGGGTTAGTACGTCCACTCCTTCTTTCGCACCGGCAACACAAACAGAGACTTTGGTGAACTCATGCGGTAACAAAATTGTGCACGTATTCGTTACTGCACGTTTCGTCTCTGCGTGTTGGAGAAGATCATTCAGACTGTGTGAGGTAGGTAACTGAGACATGTCTGAGTCAGCGATAGTGTTGTCGAGAGAGGATGTAAGAGCCATGTTCGAGGGCTGAGATGATGTATCAGGAGACATTGAGGAATTTATGTCCTTGCTCGCAGTCAGTAAAGGAATGATCTCTGTATTCTCAGATGATGAGAGTGGTTGTTTGGGCTGGGTTGGACTTTTTGGTACTGATAGGGACAGAGGTAATTGAAGGACTGATTTGATCGTAAGAACAGGACGGGGACATTCCATAGTGGAAACCGGGAATCCAGAAATGTCTATACTACCACAAGCAGGTAATAATGCAATGGAATGTTGTGCCATGGTGGAGAAACCAATAAGGGCATCTGCGGGATACTGCAAGTCATTAGTGACATGAAATTCAATGAGGATAGGGGGCAAATCTCTGTGGAGTTTGACTTCAAAAGTGACTCTTCCCTTAACCTTAAACTCTGAGCCGTTAACACCACATAGGCGAATGTCTGGTGGTTCTAGGAAACTGACGTGGCTGTGATGGCGATGAATAATTTGTAAGGAATTTTCGGAGATGAGATTTACTATAGATCCTGTGTCCAAGTAGAATGACGTTGGTATGTCATGACTGCTTCCGAGAATGACTAAACCCGAGGATGTTATGGGACCTACATGGCGGATGGGGAGTTGGGTTTCTGGTTCTACGTGATATTGGTCCGATACGGGCGCGGCGCTTCCCGCGACTGTGGGCGGTTGAGGTAACGACATTCCTCAGTGGTGTGAGTCGTGCTTGATTTGTGGTATTTGCAGTGTGGACGACGTGAGCAGGAAGGCGTACGCTGTCTGGTCTGGGAGCGAGGACGTCTGTATGTACGGTCGCAACTGGATGCTCGATGTCCAGGATGAACACAGTACCAGCAAAGAATCGAAGATCGTCTGTCCCGTCGGGCGCAAGACTGATCACGGCCTGCGGTAGGAGAGCGATGTGTGGCAGGTCTGCCGCGCGTGGTGGGACGGGAGCGAGATTGGTTTGGGGTAGTGGTGTTCGCCAACGTGTTGCTGTTGGTGCTGGCGTTCGCCAACGATCTTGCTGCGGCTCCTGGCGTTCGCCAACGATCTCCCTGTTGGTGCTGGCGTTCGCCAACGATCTCCCTGTTGGTGCTGGCGTTCGCCAACGATCTCCCTGTTGGTGCTGGCGTTCGCCAACGATCTCCCTGTTGGTGCTGGCGTTCGCCAACGATCTCCCTGTTGGTGCTGGCGTTCGCCAACGATCTCCCTGTGGGTGCTGGCGTTCGCCAACGATCTCCCTGTGGGTGCTGGCGTTCGCCAACGATCTCCCTGTGGGTGCTGGCGTTCGCCAACGATCTCCCTGTGGGTGCTGGCGTTCGCCAACGATCTCCCTGTGGGTGCTGGCGTTCGCCAACGATCTCCCTGTGGGTGCTGGCGTTCGCCAACGATCTCCCTGTGGGTGCTGGCGTTCGCCAACGATCTCCCTGTGGGTGCTGGCGTTCGCCAACGATCTCCCTGTGGGTGCTGGCGTTCGCCAACGATCTCCCTGTGGGTGCTGGCGTTCGCCAACGATCTCCCTGTGGGTGCTGGCGTTCGCCAACGATCTCCCTGTGGGTGCTGGCGTTCGCCAACGATCTCCCTGTGGGTGCTGGCGTTCGCCAACGATCTCCCTGTGGGTGCTGGCGTTCGCCAACGATCTCCCTGTGGGTGCTGGCGTTCGCCAACGATCTCCCTGTGGGTGCTGGCGTTCGCCAACGATCTCCCTGTGGGTGCTGGCGTTCGCCAACGATCTCCCTGTGGGTGCTGGCGTTCGCCAACGATCTCCCTGTGGGTGCTGGCGTTCGCCAACGATCTCCCTGTGGGTGCTGGCGTTCGCCAACGATCTCCCTGTGGGTGCTGGCGTTCGCCAACGATCTCCCTGTGGGTGCTGGCGTTAGCCAACGATCTCCCTGTGGGTGCTGGCGTTCGCCAACGATATCCCTCTGGGTGCTGGCGTTCGCCAACGATCTCGCTGCGGTTCCTGGCGTTCGCCAACGATCTCCCTGCGGGTGCTGGCGTTCGCCAACGATCTCCCTGTGGGTGCTGGCGTTCGCCAACGATCTCTCTGTGGGTGCTGGCGTTCGCCAACGATCTCGCTGCGACTGCTGGCGTTCGCCAACGATCTCGCTGTGGGTGCTGGCGTTAGCCAACCATCTCGCTGCGGGTGCTGCCGTTCGCCAACGATCTCGCTGCGGGTGCTGGCGTTCGCCAACGATCTCGCTGTGGGTGCTGCCGTTCGCCAACGATCTCGCTGCGGGTGCTGCCGTTCGCCAACGATCTCCCTGTGGGTGCTGCCGTTCGCCAACGATATCCCTGCGGGTGCTGGCGTTCGCCAACGATCTCCCTGTGGGTGCTGGCGTTCGCCAAGGATCTCCCTGTGGGTGCTGGCGTTCGCCAACGATCTCCCTGTTTGTGCTGGCGTTCGCCAACGATCTCCCTGTAGGTGCTGGCGTTCGTCAACGATCTCCCTGTGGGTGCTGGCGTTCGCCAACGATCTCCCTGTGGGTGCTGGCGTTCGCCAACGATCTCGCTGCGGGTGCTGGCGTTCGCCAACGATCTCGCTGCGGGTGCTGGCGTTCGCCAACGATCTCCCTGCGGGTGCTGGCGTTCGCCAACGATCTCCCTGTGGGTGCTGGCGTTCGCCAACGATCTCCCTGTGGGTGCTGGCGTTCGCCAACGATCTCGCTGTGGTTCCTGGCGTTCGCTAACGATATTCCTTCTCGGTGCTGGCGTTCGCCAACGATCTCGCTGCGGTTCCTGGCGTTCGCCAACGATCTCCCTGCAGGTGCTTGCGTTCGCCAACGATCTCCCTGCGGGTGCTGGCGTTCGCCAACGATCTCTCTGTGGGTGCTGGCGTTCGCCAACGATCTCCCTGTTTGTGCTGGCGTTCGCCAACGATCTCTCTGTGGGTGCTGGCGTTCGCCAACGATCTCCCTGTGGGTGATGGCGTTAGCCAACGATCTCCCTGTGGGTGCTGGCGTTCGCCAACGATCTCCCTGTGGGTGCTGCGTTCGCCAACGATCTCCCTGTGGGTGCTGCGTTCGCCAACGATCTCCCTGTGGGTGCTGGCGTTTGCCAACGATCTCCCTGTGGGTGCTGGCGTTCGCCAACGATCTCCCTGTTGGTGCTGGCGTTCGCCAACGATTTCCCTGCAGGTGATGGCGTTCGCCAACGATCTCCCTGCGGGGGCTGGCGTTCGCCAACGATCTCCCTGCGGGTGCTGGGGTTCGCCAACGATCTCCCTGCGGGTGCTGGGGTTCGCCAACGATCTCCCTGCGGGTGCTGGGGTTCGCCAACGATCTCCCTGCGGCTGCTGATGTTCGCCAACCATCTCCCTGCAGCGGCTGCCGTTCGCCAACCATCTCCCTGCTTCTGTTGCCGTTCGCAAACCATCTCCCTGCGGCTCCTGCCGTTCGCAAACGTGTTGCTGTTTCGTGGTTCGTGGTTCGTGGTTCGTGGTTGGTTTATGTTGGTTGGTGGTTGGTGTTGGTTGGTGGTTGGTGTTGGTTGGTTGGTGTTGGTTGGTGGTTGGTGTTGGTTGGTGGTTGGTGTTGGTTGGTGGTTGGTGTTGGTTGGTGTTGGTTGGTTGGTGTTGGTTGGTGGTTGGTGTTGGTTGGTGGTTGGTGTTGGTTGGTGTTGGTTGGTTGGTGTTGGTTGGTGGTTGGTGTTGGTTGGTGGTTGGTGTTGGTTGGTTGGTGTTGGTTGGTGGTTGGTGTTGGTTGGTTGGTGTTGGTTGGTGGTTGGTGTTGGTTGGTGGTTGGTGTTGGTTGGTTGGTGTTGGTTGGTGGTTGGTGTTGGTTGGTTGGTGTTGGTTGGTGGTTGGTGTTGGTTGGTTGGTGTTGGTTGGTGGTTGGTGTTGGTTGGTGGTTGGTGTTGGTTGGTTGGTGTTGGTTGGTGGTTGGTGTTGGTTGGTTGGTGTTGGTTGGTGGTTGGGGTTGGTTGGTTGGTGTTGGTTGGTGGTTGGTGTTGGTTGGTTGGTGTTGGTTGGTGGTTGGGGTTGGTTGGTTGGTGTTGGTTGGTGGTTGGTGTTGGTTGGTTGGTGTTGGTTGGTGGTTGGGGTTGGTTGGTTGGTGTTGGTTGGTGGTTGGGGTTGGTTGGTTGGTGTTGGTTGGTGGTTGGGGTTGGTTGGTTGGTGTTGGTTGGTGGTTGGGGTTGGTTGGTTGGTGTTGGTTGGTGGTTGGGGTTGGTTGGTTGGTGTTGGTTGGTGGTTGGGGTTGGTTGGTTGGTGTTGGTTGGTGGTTGGGGTTGGTTGGTTGGTGTTGGTTGGTGGTTGGGGTTGGTTGGTTGGTGGTTGGGGTTGGTTGGTTGGTGTTGGTTGGTGGTTGGGGTTGGTTGGTTGGTGTTGGTTGGTGGTTGGGGTTGGTTGGTTGGTGTTGGTTGGTGGTTGGGGTTGGTTGGTTGGTGTTGGTTGGTGGTTGGGGTTGGTTGGTTGGTGTTGGTTGGTGGTTGGGGTTGGTTGGTTGGTGTTGGTTGGTGGTTGGGGTTGGTTGGTTGGTGTTGGTTGGTGGTTGGGGTTGGTTGGTTGGTGTTGGTTGGTGGTTGGGGTTGGTTGGTTGGTGTTGGTTGGTGGTTGGGGTTGGTTGGTTGGTGTTGGTTGGTGGTTGGGGTTGGTTGGTTGGTGTTGGTTGGTGGTTGGGGTTGGTTGGTTGGTGTTGGTTGGTGGTTGGGGTTGGTTGGTTGGTGTTGGTTGGTGTTGGTTGGTGGTTGGGGTTGGTTGGTTGGTGTTGGTTGGTGGTTGGGGTTGGTTGGTTGGTGTTGGTTGGTGGTTGGGGTTGGTTGGTTGGTGTTGGTTGGTGGTTGGGGTTGGTTGGTTGGTGTTGGTTGGTGGTTGGGGTTGGTTGGTTGGTGTTGGTTGGTGGTTGGGGTTGGTTGGTTGGTGTTGGTTGGTGGTTGGGGTTGGTTGGTTGGTGTTGGTTGGTGGTTGGGGTTGGTTGGTTGGTGTTGGTTGGTTGGTGTTGGTTGGTGGTTGGGGTTGGTTGGTTGGTGTTGGTTGGTGGTTGGGGTTGGTTGGTTGGTGTTGGTTGGTGGTTGGGGTTGGTTGGTTGGTGTTGGTTGGTGGTTGGGGTTGGTTGGTTCGTGTTGGTTGGTGGTTGGGGTTGGTTGGTTGGTGTTGGTTGGTGGTTGGTGTTGGTTGGTTGGTGTTGGTTGGTGGTTGGGGTTGGTTGGTTGGTGTTGGTTGGTGGTTGGGGTTGGTTGGTTGGTGTTGGTTGGTGGTTGGGGTTGGTTGGTTGGTGTTGGTTGGTGGTTGGGGTTGGTTGGTTGGTGTTGGTTGGTGGTTGGGGTTGGTTGGTTGGTGTTGGTTGGTGGTTGGGGTTGGTTGGTTGGTGTTGGTTGGTGGTTGGGGTTGGTTGGTTGGTGTTGGTTGGTGGTTGGGGTTGGTTGGTTGGTGTTGGTTGGTGGTTGGGGTTGGTTGGTTGGTGTTGGTTGGTGGTTGGGGTTGGTTGGTTGGTGTTGGTTGGTGGTTGGGGTTGGTTGCTTGGTGTTGGTTGGTGGTTGGGGTTGGTTGGTTGGTGTTGGTTGGTGGTTGGGGTTGGTTGGTTGGTGTTGGTTGGTGGTTGGGGTTGGTTGGTTGGTGTTGGTTGGTGGTTGGGGTTGGTTGGTTGGTGTTGGTTGGTGGTTGGGGTTGGTTGGTTGGTGTTGGTTGGTGGTTGGGGTTGGTTGGTTGGTGTTGGTTGGTGGTTGGGGTTGGTTGGTTGGTGTTGGTTGGTGGTTGGGGTTGGTTGGTTGGTGTTGGTTGGTGGTTGGGGTTGGTTGGTTGGTGTTGGTTGGTGGTTGGGGTTGGTTGGTTGGTGTTGGTTGGTGGTTGGTGTTGGTTGGTTGGTGTTGGTTGGTGGTTGGTGTTGGTTGGTGTTGGTTGGTGGTTGGGGTTGGTTGGTTGGTGTTGGTTGTTGGTGGGTTTTGGTTGGTGTTGGTTGGTTGGTGTTGGTTGGTGGTTGGGGTTGGTTGGTTGGTGTTGGTTGGTGGTTGGTGTTGGTTGGTTGGTGTTGGTTGGTGGTTGGGGTTGGTTGGTTGGTGTTGGTTGGTGGTTGGGGTTGGTTGGTTGGTGTTGGTTGGTGGTTGGGGTTGGTTGGTGGTTGGTGTTGGTTGGTGGTTGGGGTTGGTTGGTTGGTGTTGGTTGGTGGTTGGGGTTGGTTGGTTGGTGTTGGTTGGTGGTTGGGGTTGGGTTGGTTGGTGTTGGTTGGTGGTTGGGGTTGGTTGGTTGGTGTTGGTTGGTGGTTGGGGTTGGTTGGTTGGTGTTGGTTGGTGGTTGGGGTTGGTTGGTTGGTGTTGGTTGGTGGTTGGGGTTGGTTGGTTGGTGTTGGTTGGTGGTTGGGGTTGGTTGGTTTGTGTTGGTTGGTGTTGGTTGGTGGTTGGGGTTGGTTGGTTGGTGTTGGTTGGTGGTTGGGGTTGGTTGGTTGGTGTTGGTTGGTGGTTGGGGTTGGTTGGTTGGTGTTGGTTGGTGGTTGGGGTTGGTTGGTTGGTGTTGGTTGGTGGTTGGGGTTGGTTGGTTGGTGTTGGTTGGTGGTTGGGGTTGGTTGGTTGGTGTTGGTTGGTGGTTGGGGTTGGTTGGTTGGTGTTGGTTGGTGGTTGGGGTTGGTTGGTTGGTGTTGGTTGGTGGTTGGTGTTGGTTGGTGTTGGTTGGTTGGTGTTGGTTGGTGGTTGGGGTTGGTTGGTTGGTGTTGGTTGGTGGTTGGGGTTGGTTGGTTGGTGTTGGTTGGTGGTTGGTGTTGGTTGGTTGGTTGGTGTTGGTTGGTTGGTGTTGGTTGGTGGTTGGGGTTGGTTGGTTGGTGTTGGTTGGTGGTTGGGGTTGGTTGGTTGGTGTTGGTTGGTGGTTGGGGTTGGTTGGTGGTTGGGGTTGGTTGGTTGGTGTTGGTTGGTGGTTGGGGTTGGTTGGTTGGTGTTGGTTGGTGGTTGGGGTTGGTTGGTTGGTGTTGGTTGGTGGTTGGGGTTGGTTGGTTGGTGTTGGTTGGTGGTTGGGGTTGGTTGGTTGGTGTTGGTTGGTGGTTGGGGTTGGTTGGTGGTTGGTGTTGGTTGGTGGTTGGGGTTGGTTGGTTGGTGTTGGTTGGTGGTTGGGGTTGGTTGGTTGGTGTTGGTTGGTGGTTGGGGTTGGTTGGTTGGTGTTGGTTGGTGGTTGGGGTTGGTTGGTGGTTGGTGTTGGTTGGTGGTTGGGGTTGGTTGGTTGGTGTTGGTTGGTGGTTGGGGTTGGTTGGTTGGTGTTGGTTGGTGGTTGGGGTTGGTTGGTTGGTGTTGGTTGGTGGTTGGGGTTGGTTGGTTGGTGTTGGTTGGTGGTTGGGGTTGGTTGGTTGGTGTTGGTTGGTGGTTGGGGTTGGTTGGTTGGTGTTGGTTGGTGGTTGGGGTTGGTTGGTTGGTGTTGGTTGGTGGTTGGGGTTGGTTGGTTGGTGTTGGTTGGTGGTTGGGGTTGGTTGGTTGGTGTTGGTTGGTGGTTGGGGTTGGTTGGTTGGTGTTGGTTGGTGGTTGGGGTTGGTTGGTTGGTGTTGGTTGGTGGTTGGGGTTGGTTGGTTGGTGTTGGTTGGTGGTTGGGGTTGGTTGGTTGGTGTTGGTTGGTGGTTGGGGTTGGTTGGTGGTTGGGGTTGGTTGGTTGGTGTTGGTTGGTGGTTGGGGTTGGTTGGTTGGTGTTGGTTGGTGGTTGGGGTTGGTTGGTTGGTGTTGGTTGGTGGTTGGGGTTGGTTGGTTGGTGTTGGTTGGTGCTTGGGGTTGGTTGGTTGGTGTTGGTTGGTGGTTGGGGTTGGTTGGTTGGTGTTGGTTGGTGGTTGGGGTTGGTTGGTTGGTGTTGGTTGGTGGTTGGGGTTGGTTGGTTGGTGTTGGTTGGTGGTTGGGGTTGGTTGGTTGGTGTTGGTTGGTGGTTGGGGTTGGTTGGTTGGTGTTGGTTGGTGGTTGGGGTTGGTTGGTTGGTGTTGGTTGGTGGTTGGGGTTGGTTGGTTGGTGTTGGTTGGTGGTTGGTTGGTGGTTGGTGTTGGTTGGTGTTGGTTGGTGGTTGGGGTTGGTTGGTTGGTGTTGGTTGGTGGTTGGGGTTGGTTGGTTGGTGTTGGTTGGTGGTTGGGGTTGGTTGGTTGGTGTTGGTTGGTGGTTGGGGTTGGTTGGTTGGTGTTGGTTGGTGGTTGGGGTTGTTGGTGGTTGGTGTTGGTTGGTGGTTGGGGTTGGTTGGTTGGTGTTGGTTGGTGGTTGGTGTTGGTTGGTTGGTGTTGGTTGGTGGTTGGGGTTGGTTGGTTGGTGTTGGTTGGTGGTTGGGGTTGGTTGGTTGGTGTTGGTTGGTGGTTGGGGTTGGTTGGTTGGTGTTGGTTGGTGGTTGGGGTTGGTTGGTTGGTGTTGGTTGGTGGTTGGGGTTGGTTGGTTGGTGTTGGTTGGTGGTTGGGGTTGGTTGGTTGGTGTTGGTTGGTGTTGGTTGGTGGTTGGGGTTGGTTGGTTGGTGTTGGTTGGTGGTTGGGGTTGGTTGGTTGGTGTTGGTTGGTGGTTGGGGTTGGTTGGTTGGTGTTGGTTGGTGGTTGGGGTTGGTTGGTTGGTGTTGGTTGGTGGTTGGGGTTGGTTGGTTGGTGTTGGTTGGTGGTTGGGGTTGGTTGGTTGGTGTTGGTTGGTGGTTGGGGTTGGTTGGTTGGTGTTGGTTGGTGGTTGGTGTTGGTTGGTTGGTGTTGGTTGGTGGTTGGTGTTGGTTGGTGTTCGTTGGTTGGTGTTGGTTGGTGGTTGGTGTTGGTTGGTTGTTGTTGGTTGGTGGTTTGTGTTGGTTGGTTGGTGTTGGTTGGTGGTTGGTGTTGGTTGGTTGGTTGTGTTATTTGGTTGGTGTTGGTTGGTGGTTGGGGTTGGTTGGTTGGTGTTGGTTGGTGGTTGGGGTTGGTTGGTTGGTGTTGGTTGGTGGTTGGGGTTGGTTGGTGGTTGGGGTTGGTTGGTTGGTTTTGGTTGGTGGTTGGGGTTGGTTGGTTGGTGTTGGTTGGTGGTTGGGGTTGGTTGGTTGGTGTTGGTTGGTGGTTGGGGTTGGTTGGTTGGTGTTGGTTGGTGGTTGGGGTTGGTTGGTTGGTGTTGGTTGGTGGTTGGGGTTGGTTGGTTGGTGTTGGTTGGTGGTTGGGGTTGGTTGGTGGTTGGTGTTGGTTGGTGGTTGGGGTTGGTTGGTTGGTGTTGGTTGGTGGTTGGGGTTGGTTGGTTGGTGTTGGTTGGTGGTTGGGGTTGGTTGGTTGGTGTTGGTTGGTGGTTGGGGTTGGTTGGTTGGTGTTGGTTGGTGGTTGGGGTTGGTTGGTTGGTGTTGGTTGGTGGTTGGGGTTGGTTGGTTGGTGTTGGTTGGTGGTTGGGGTTGGTTGGTTGGTGTTGGTTGGTGGTTGGGGTTGGTTGGTTGGTGTTGGTTGGTGGTTGGGGTTGGTTGGTTGGTGTTGGTTGGTGGTTGGTGTTGGTTGGTTTGGTTGGTGTTGATTGGTTTTGGGGTTGGTTGGTTGGTGTTGGTTGGTGGTTGGGGTTGGTTGGTTGGTGTTGGTTGGTGGTTGGGGTTGGTTGGTTGGTGTTGGTTGGTGGTTGGGGTTGGTGTTGGTTGGTGGTTGGGGTTGGTTGGTTGGTGGTTGGGGTTGGTTGGTTGGTGTTGGTTGGTGGTTGGGGTTGGTTGGTTGGTGTTGGTTGGTGGTTGGGGTTGGTTGGTTGGTGTTGGTTGGTGGTTGGGGTTGGTTGGTTTGGTGTTGGTTGGTGGTTGGGGTTGGTTGGTTGGTGTTGGTTGGTGGTTGGGGTTGGTTGGTTGGTGTTGGTTGGTGGTTGGGGTTGGTTGGTTGGTGTTGGTTGGTGGTTGGGGTTGGTTGGTTGGTGTTGGTTGGTGGTTGGGGTTGGTTGGTTGGTGTTGGTTGGTGGTTGGGGTTGGTTGGTTGGTGTTGGTTGGTTGGTGTTGGTTGGGTTTGTTTGGTTGGTGTTGGTTGGTGGTTGGGGTTGGTTGGTTGGTGTTGGTTGGTGGTTGGGGTTGGTTGGTTGGTGTTGGTTGGTGGTTGGGGTTGGTTGGTTGGTGTTGGTTGGTGGTTGGGGTTGGTTGGTTGGTGTTGGTTGGTGGTTGGGGTTGGTTGGTTGGTGTTGGTTGGTGGTTGGGGTTGGTTGGTTGGTGTTGGTTGGTGGTTGGGGTTGGTTGGTTGGTGTTGGTTGGTGGTTGGGGTTGGTTGGTTGGTGTTGGTTGGTGGTTGGGGTTGGTTGGTTGGTGTTGGTTGGTGGTTGGGGTTGGTTGGTTGGTGTTGGTTGGTGGTTGGGGTTGGTTGGTTGGTGTTGGTTGGTGGTTGGGGTTGGTTGGTTGGTGTTGGTTGGTGGTTGGTGTTGGTTGGTGGTTGGGGTTGGTTGGTTGGTGTTGGTTGGTGGTTGGTGTTGGTTGGTGGTTGGTGTTGGTTGGTTGGTGTTGGTTGGTGGTTGGGGTTGGTTGGTTGGTGTTGGTTGGTGGTTGGGGTTGGTTGGTTGGTGTTGGTTGGTGGTTGGGGTTGGTTGGTTGGTGTTGGTTGGTGGTTGGGGTTGGTTGGTTGGTGTTGGTTGGTGGTTGGGGTTGGTTGGTTGGTGTTGGTTGGTGGTTGGGGTTGGTTGGTTGGTGTTGGTTGGTGGTTGGGGTTGGTTGGTTGGTGTTGGTTGGTGGTTGGGGTTGGTTGGTTGGTGTTGGTTGGTGGTTGGGGTTGGTTGGTTGGTGTTGGTTGGTGGTTGGGGTTGGTTGGTTGGTGTTGGTTGGTGGTTGGGGTTGGTTGGTTGGTGTTGGTTGGTGGTTGGGGTTGGTTGGTTGGTGTTGGTTGGTGGTTGGGGTTGGTTGGTTGGTGTTGGTTGGTGGTTGGGGTTGGTTGGTTGGTGTTGGTTGGTGGTTGGGGTTGGTTGGTTGGTGTTGGTTGGTGGTTGGGGTTGGGTGGTTGGTGTTGGTTGGTGGTTGGGGTTGGTTGGTTGGTGTTGGTTGGTGGTTGGGGTTGGTTGGTTGGTGTTGGTTGGTGGTTGGGGTTGGTTGGTTGGTGTTGGTTGGTGGTTGGGGTTGGTTGGTTGGTGTTGGTTGGTGGTTGGTTGGTTGGTTGGTGTTGGTTGGTGGTTGGGGTTGGTTGGTTGGTGTTGGTTGGTGGTTGGGGTTGGTTGGTTGGTGTTGGTTGGTGGTTGGGGTTGGTTGGTTGGTGTTGGTTGGTGGTTGGGGTTGGTTGGTGGTTGGGGTTGGTTGGTTGGTGTTGGTTGGTGGTTGGGGTTGGTTGGTTGGTGTTGGTTGGTGGTTGGGGTTGGTTGGTTGGTGTTGGTTGGTGGTTGGGGTTGGTTGGTTGGTGTTGGTTGGTGGTTGGGGTTGGTTGGTTGGTGTTGGTTGGTGGTTGGGGTTGGTTGGTTGGTGTTGGTTGGTGGTTGGGGTTGGTTGGTTGGTGTTGGTTGGTGGTTGGGGTTGGTTGGTTGGTGTTGGTTGGTGGTTGGGGTTGGTTGGTTGGTGTTGGTTGGTGGTTGGGGTTGGTTGGTGGTTGGTGTTGGTTGGTTGGTGTTGGTTGGTGGTTGGGGTTGGTTGGTTGGTGTTGGTTGGTGGTTGGGGTTGGTTGGTTGGTGTTGTTTGGTTGTTGGGGTTGGTTGGTTGGGGTTTGTTTGTCGTTGCGGTTGGTTGGTTGGTGTTGGTTGGTGGTTGGTTGGTTGGTGTTGGTTGGTGGTTTTGGTTGGTTGGTTGGTGTTGGTTGGTGGTTGGTGTTGGTTGGTGGTTGGGGTTGGTTGGTTGGTGTTGGTTGGTGGTTGGGGTTGGTTGGTTGGTGTTGGTTGGTGGTTGGGGTTGGTTGGTTGGTGTTGGTTGGTGGTTGGGGTTGGTTGGTTGGTGTTGGTTGGTGGTTGGGGTTGGTTGGTTGGTGTTGGTTGGTGGTTGGGGTTGGTTGGTTGGTGTTGGTTGGTGGTTGGGGTTGGTTGGTTGGTGTTGGTTGGTGGTTGGGGTTGGTTGGTTGGTGTTGGTTGGTGGTTGGGGTTGGTTGGTTGGTGTTGGTTGGTGGTTGGTGTTGGTTGGTTGGTGTTGGTTGGTGGTTGGGGTTGGTTGGTTGGTGTTGGTTGGTGGTTGGGGTTGGTTGGTTGGTGTTGGTTGGTGGTTGGGGTTGGTTGGTTGGTGTTGGTTGGTGGTTGGGGTTGGTTGGTGGTTGGTGTTGGTTGGTGGTTGGGGTTGGTTGGTTGGTGTTGGTTGGTGGTTGGGGTTGGTTGGTTGGTGTTGGTTGGTGGTTGGTGTTGGTTGGTTGGTTGGTTGGTGTTGGTTGGTGGTTGGGGTTGGTTGGTTGGTGTTGGTTGGTGGTTGGGGTTGGTTGGTTGGTGTTGGTTGGTGGTTGGGGTTGGTTGGTTGGTGTTGGTTGGTGGTTGGGGTTGGTTGGTTGGTGTTGGTTGGTGGTTGGGGTTGGTTGGTGGTTGGGGTTGGTTGGTTGGTGTTGGTTGGTGGTTGGGGTTGGTTGGTTGGTGTTGGTTGGTGGTTGGGGTTGGTTGGTTGGTGTTGGTTGGTGGTTGGGGTTGGTTGGTTGGTGTTGGTTGGTGGTTGGGGTTGGTTGGTTGGTGTTGGTTGGTGGTTGGGGTTGGTTGGTTGGTGTTGGTTGGTGGTTGGGGTTGGTTGGTTGGTGTTGGTTGGTGGTTGGGGTTGGTTGGTTGGTGTTGGTTGGTGGTTGGGGTTGGTTGGTTGGTGTTGGTTGGTGGTTGGGGTTGGTTGGTTGGTGTTGGTTGGTGGTTGGGGTTGGTTGGTTGGTGTTGGTTGGTGGTTGGGGTTGGTTGGTGGTTGGTGTTGGTTGGTTGGTGTTGGTTGGTGGTTGGGGTTGGTTGGTTGGTGTTGGTTGGTGGTTGGGGTTGGTTGGTTGGTGTTGGTTGGTGGTTGGGGTTGGTTGGTTGGTGTTGGTTGGTGGTTGGGGTTGGTTGGTTGGTGTTGGTTGGTGGTTGGGGTTGGTTGGTTGGTGTTGGTTGGTGGTTGGGGTTGGTTGGTTGGTGTTGGTTGGTGGTTGGGGTTGGTTGGTTGGTGTTGGTTGGTGGTTGGGGTTGGTTGGTTGGTGTTGGTTGGTGGTTGGGGTTGGTTGGTTGGTGTTGGTGTTGGTTGGTTGGTGTTGGTTGGTGGTTGGGGTTGGTTGGTTGGTGTTGGTTGGTGGTTGGGGTTGGTTGGTTGGTGTTGGTTGGTGGTTGGGGTTGGTTGGTTGGTGTTGGTTGGTGGTTGGGGTTGGTTGGTGGTTGGGGTTGGTTGGTTGGTGTTGGTTGGTGGTTGGGGTTGGTTGGTTGGTGTTGGTTGGTGGTTGGGGTTGGTTGGTTGGTGTTGGTTGGTGGTTGGGGTTGGTTGGTTGGTGTTGGTTGGTGGTTGGGGTTGGTTGGTTGGTGTTGGTTGGTGGTTGGGGTTGGTTGGTTGGTGTTGGTTGGTGGTTGGGGTTGGTTGGTTGGTGTTGGTTGGTGGTTGGGGTTGGTTGGTTGGTGTTGGTTGGTGGTTGGGGTTGGTTGGTTGGTGTTGGTTGGTGGTTGGGGTTGGTTGGTGGTTGGTGTTGGTTGGTTGGTGTTGGTTGGTGGTTGGGGTTGGTTGGTTGGTGTTGGTTGGTGGTTGGGGTTGGTTGGTTGGTGTTGGTTGGTGGTTGGGGTTGGTTGGTTGGTGTTGGTTGGTGGTTGGGGTTGGTTGGTTGGTGTTGGTTGGTGGTTGGGGTTGGTTGGTTGGTGTTGGTTGGTGGTTGGGGTTGGTTGGTTGGTGTTGGTTGGTGGTTGGGGTTGGTTGGTTGGTGTTGGTTGGTGGTTGGGGTTGGTTGGTTGGTGTTGGTTGGTGGTTGGGGTTGGTTGGTTGGTGTTGGTTGGTGGTTGGGGTTGGTTGGTTGGTGTTGGTTGGTGGTTGGGGTTGGTTGGTTGGTGTTGGTTGGTGGTTGGGGTTGGTTGGTTGGTGTTGGTTGGTGGTTGGGATTGGTTGGTTGGTGTTGTCTGGTGGTTGGGGTTGGTTGGTTGGTGTTGGTTGGTGGTTGGGGTTGGTTGGTTGGTGTTGGTTGGTGGTTGGGGTTGGTTGGTTGGTGTTGGTTGGTGGTTGGGGTTGGTTGGTTGGTGTTGGTTGGTGGTTGGGGTTGGTTGGTTGGTGTTGGTTGGTGGTTGGGGTTGGTTGGTTGGTGTTGGTTGGTGGTTGGTGTTGGTTGGTGTTGTTGGTTGGTGTTGGTTGGTGGTTGGTGTTGGTTGGTGGTTGGGGTTGGTTGGTTGGTGTTGGTTGGTGGTTGGGGTTGGTTGGTTGGTGTTGGTTGGTGGTTGGTGTTGGTTGGTGGTTGGTGTTGGTTGGTTGGTGTTGGTTGGTGGTTGGGGTTGGTTGGTTGGTGTTGGTTGGTGGTTGGGGTTGGTTGGTTGGTGTTGGTTGGTGGTTGGGGTTGGTTGGTTGGTGTTGGTTGGTGGTTGGTTGGTTGGTTGGTGTTGGTTGGTGGTTGGGGTTGGTTGGTGGTTGGGGTTGGTTGGTTGGTGTTGGTTGGTGGTTGGGGTTGGTTGGTTGGTGTTGGTTGGTGGTTGGGGTTGGTTGGTTGGTGTTGGTTGGTGGTTGGGGTTGGTTGGTTGGTGTTGGTTGGTGGTTGGGGTTGGTTGGTTGGTGTTGGTTGGTGGTTGGGGTTGGTTGGTTGGTGTTGGTTGGTGGTTGGGGTTGGTTGGTTGGTGTTGGTTGGTGGTTGGTGTTGGTTGGTTGGTGTTGGTTGGTGGTTGGGGTTGGTTGGTTGGTGTTGGTTGGTGGTTGGGGTTGGTTGGTTGGTGTTGGTTGGTGGTTGGGGTTGGTTGGTTGGTGTTGGTTGGTGGTTGGGGTTGGTTGGTGGTTGGTGTTGGTTGGTTGGTGTTGGTTGGTGGTTGGGGTTGGTTGGTTGGTGTTGGTTGGTGGTTGGTGTTGGTTGGTTGGTGTTGGTTGGTGGTTTGGGGTTGGTTGGTTGGTGTTGGTTGGTGGTTGGGGTTGGTTGGTTGGTGTTGGTTGGTGGTTGGGGTTGGTTGGTTGGTGTTGGTTGGTGGTTGGGGTTGGTTGGTTGGTGTTGGTTGGTGGTTGGGGTTGGTTGGTTGGTTGGTTGGTGGTTGGGGTTGGTTGGTGGTTGGGGTTGGTTGGTTGGTGTTGGTTGGTGGTTGGGGTTGGTTGGTTGGTGTTGGTTGGTGGTTGGGGTTGGTTGGTTGGTGTTGGTTGGTGGTTGGGGTTGGTTGGTTGGTGTTGGTTGGTGGTTGGGGTTGGTTGGTTGGTGTTGGTTGGTGGTTGGGGTTGGTTGGTTGGTGTTGGTTGGTGGTTGGGGTTGGTTGGTTGGTGTTGGTTGGTGGTTGGGGTTGGTTGGTTGGTGTTGGTTGGTGGTTGGGGTTGGTTGGTTGGTGTTGGTTGGTGGTTGGGGTTGGTTGGTTGGTGTTGGTTGGTGGTTGGGGTTGGTTGGTTGGTGTTGGTTGGTGGTTGGGGTTGGTTGGTTGGTGTTGGTTGGTGGTTGGGGTTGGTTGGCTGGTGTTGGTTGGTGGTTGGGGTTGGTTGGTTGGTGTTGGTTGGTGGTTGGGGTTGGTTGGTTGGTGTTGGTTGGTGGTTGGGGTTGGTTGGTTGGTGTTGGTTGGTGGTTGGGGTTGGTTGGTTGGTGTTGGTTGGTGGTTGGTGTTGGTTGGTGGTTGGGGTTGGTTGGTTGGTGTTGGTTGGTGGTTGGGGTTGGTTGGTTGGTGTTGGTTGGTGGTTGGGGTTGGTTGGTTGGTGTTGGTTGGTGGTTGGGGTTGGTTGGTTGGTGTTGGTTGGTGGTTGGGGTTGGTTGGTTGGTGTTGGTTGGTGGTTGGGGTTGGTTGGTTGGTGTTGGTTGGTTGGTGTTGGTTGGTGGTTGGGGTTGGTTGGTTGGTGTTGGTTGGTGGTTGGGGTTGGTTGGTGGTTGGGGTTGGTTGGTTGGTGTTGGTTGGTGGTTGGGGTTGGTTGGTTGGTGTTGGTTGGTGGTTGGGGTTGGTTGGTTGGTGTTGGTTGGTGGTTGGGGTTGGTTGGTTGGTGTTGGTTGGTGGTTGGGGTTGGTTGGTTGGTGTTGGTTGGTGGTTGGGGTTGGTTGGTTGGTGTTGGTTGGTTGGTTGTTGTTGGTTGGTGTTGGTTGGTGGTTGGGGTTGGTTGGTTGGTGTTGGTTGGTGGTTGGGGTTGGTTGGTTGGTGTTGGTTGGTGGTTGGGGTTGGTTGGTTGGTGTTGGTTGGTGGTTGGGGTTGGTTGGTTGGTGTTGGTTGGTGGTTGGGGTTGGTTGGTTGGTTGGTGTTGGTTGGTGGTTGGGGTTGGTTGGTTGGTGTTGGTTGGTGGTTGGGGTTGGTTGGTTGGTGTTGGTTGGTGGTTGGGGTTGGTTGGTTGGTGTTGGTTGGTGGTTGGGGTTGGTTGGTTGGTGTTGGTTGGTGGTTGGGGTTGGTTGGTTGGTGTTGGTTGGTGGT
The DNA here is from genome assembly GCF_032717465.1 of Coenobita brevimanus. Classification (NCBI taxonomy): domain Eukaryota; kingdom Metazoa; phylum Arthropoda; class Malacostraca; order Decapoda; family Coenobitidae; genus Coenobita; species Coenobita brevimanus. The sequence continues at coordinate 72,897 of NW_027643676.1, forward strand.
TGGGGTTGGTTGGTTGGTGTTGGTTGGTGGTTGGGGTTGGTTGGTTGGTGTTGGTTGGTGGTTGGGGTTGGTTGGTTGGTGTTGGTTGGTGGTTGGGGTTGGTTGGTTGGTGTTGGTTGGTGGTTGGGGTTGGTTGGTTGGTGTTGGTTGGTGGTTGGGGTTGGTTGGTTGGTGTTGGTTGGTGGTTGGGGTTGGTTGGTTGGTGTTGGTTGGTGGTTGGGGTTGGTTGGTTGGTGTTGGTTGGTGGTTGGGGTTGGTTGAGTGGTGTTGGTTGGTGGTTGGGGTTGGTTGGTTGGTGTTGGTTGGTGGTTGGGGTTGGTTGGTTGGTGTTGGTTGGTGGTTGGGGTTGGTTGGTTGGTGTTGGTTGGTGGTTGGGGTTGGTTGATTGGTGATGGTTGGTGGTTTGGGTTGGTTGGTTGGTGTTGGTTGGTGGTTGGTGTTGGTTGGTTGGTGTTGGTTGGTGGTTGGGGTTGGCTGGTTGGTGTTGGTTTGTGGTTGGGATTGTTTGGTTGGTATTGGTTGGTGGTTGGGGTTGGTTGGTTGGTGTTGGTTGGTGGTTGGGGTTGGTTGGTTGGTGTTGGTTGGTGGTTGGGGTTGGTTGGTTGGTGTTGGTTGGTGGTTGTTGGTTGGTTGGTGTTGGTTGGTGGTTAGCGATGGTTGGTTGTTGTTGGTTGGTGGTTGGAGCTGGTTGTTTGGTGTTGGTTGGTGGTTGGGGTTGGTCGGTTGGTGTTGGTTGGTGGTTGGGGTTGGTTGGTTGGTGTTGGTTGGTGGTTGGGGTTGGTTGGTTGGTGTTGGTTGGTGGTTGGGGTTGGTTGGTTGGTGTTGGTTGGTGGTTGGGGTTGGTTGGTTGGTGTTGGTTGGTGGTTGGGGTTGGTTGGTTGGTGTTGGTTGGTGGTTGGGGTTGGTTGGTTGGTGTTGGTTGGTGGTTGGGGTTGGTTGGTTGGTGTTGGTTGGTGGTTGGGGTTGGTTGGTTGGTGTTGGTTGGTGGTTGGGGTTGGTTGGTTGGTGTTGGTTGGTGGTTGGGGTTGGTTGGTTGGTGTTGGTTGGTGGTTGGGGTTGGTTGGTTGGTGGTTGGTGTTGGTTGGTTGGTGTTGGTTGGTGGTTGGGGTTGGTTGGTTGGTGTTGGTTGGTGGTTGGGGTTGGTTGGTTGGTGTTGGTTGGTGGTTGGGGTTGGTTGGTTGGTGTTGGTTGGTGGTTGGGGTTGGTTGGTGGTTGGGGTTGGTTGGTTGGTGTTGGTTGGTGTTGGTTGGTTGGTGTTGGTTGGTGGTTGGGGTTGGTTGGTTGGTGTTGGTTGGTGGTTGGGGTTGGTTGGTTGGTGTTGGTTGGTGGTTGGGGTTGGTTGGTTGGTGTTGGTTGGTGGTTGGGGTTGGTTGGTTGGTGTTGGTTGGTGGTTGGGGTTGGTTGGTTGGTGTTGGTTGGTGGTTGGGGTTGGTTGGTTGGTGTTGGTTGGTGGTTGGGGTTGGTTGGTTGGTGTTGGTTGGTGGTTGGGGTTGGTTGGTTGGTGTTGGTTGGTGGTTGGGGTTGGTTGGTTGGTGTTGGTTGGTGGTTGGTGTTGGTTGGTGGTTGGGGTTGGTTGGTTGGTGTTGGTTGGTGGTTGGGGTTGGTTGGTTGGTGTTGGTTGGTGGTTGGGGTTGGTTGGTTGGTGTTGGTTGGTGGTTGGGGTTGGTTGGTTGGTGTTGGTTGGTGGTTGGGGTTGGTTGGTTGGTGTTGGTTGGTGGTTGGGGTTGGTTGGTGGTTGGTGTTGGTTGGTGGTTGGGGTTGGTTGGTTGGTGTTGGTTGGTGGTGGGGTTGGTTGGTTGGTGTTGGTTGGTGGTTGGGGTTGGTTGGTTGGTGTTGGTTGGTGGTTGGGGTTGGTTGGTTGGTGTTGGTTGGTGGTTGGGGTTGGTTGGTTGGTGTTGGTTGGTGGTTGGGGTTGGTTGGTTGGTGTTGGTTGGTGGTTGGGGTTGGTTGGTTGGTGTTGGTTGGTGGTTGGGGTTGGTTGGTTGGTGTTGGTTGGTGGTTGGGGTTGGTTGGTTGGTGTTGGTTGGTGGTTGGGGTTGGTTGGTTGGTGTTGGTTGGTGGTTGGGGTTGGTTGGTTGGTGTTGGTTGGTGGTTGGGGTTGGTTGGTTGGTGTTGGTTGGTGGTTGGGGTTGGTTGGTTGGTGTTGGTGGTTGGGGTTGGTTGGTTGGTGTTGGTTGGTGGTTGGGGTTGGTTGGTTGGTGTTGGTTGGTGGTTGGGGTTGGTTGGTTGGTGTTGGTTGGTGGTTGGGGTTGGTTGGTTGGTGTTGGTTGGTGGTTGGGGTTGGTTGGTTGGTGTTGGTTGGTGGTTGGGGTTGGTTGGTTGGTGTTGGTTGGTGGTTGGGGTTGGTTGGTTGGGGTTGGGTGTTGGTGTTGGTTGGTGGTTGGGGTTGGTGGTTGGGGTTGGTTGGTTGGTGTTGGTTGGTGGTTGGGGTTGGTTGGTTGGTGTTGGTTGGTGGTTGGGGTTGGTTGGTTGGTGTTGGTTGGTGGTTGGGGTTGGTTGGTTGGTGTTGGTTGGTGGTTGGGGTTGGTTGGTTGGTGTTGGTTGGTGGTTGGGGTTGGTTGGTTGGTGTTGGTTGGTGGTTGGGGTTGGTTGGTTGGTGTTGGTTGGTGGTTGGGGTTGGTTGGTTGGTGTTGGTTGGTGGTTGGGGTTGGTTGGTTGGTGTTGGTTGGTGGTTGGGGTTGGTTGGTTGGTGTTGGTTGGTGGTTGGGGTTGGTTGGTTGGTGTTGGTTGGTTGGTGTTGGTTGGTGGTTGGGGTTGGTTGGTTGGTGTTGGTTGGTGGTTGGGGTTGGTTGGTTGGTGTTGGTTGGTGGTTGGGGTTGGTTGGTTGGTGTTGGTTGGTGGTTGGGGTTGGTTGGTTGGTGTTGGTTGGTGGTTGGGGTTGGTTGGTTGGTGTTGGTTGGTGGTTGGGGTTGGTTGGTTGGTGTTGGTTGGTGGTTGGGGTTGGTTGGTTGGTGTTGGTTGGTGGTTGGGGTTGGTTGGTTGGTGTTGGTTGGTGGTTGGGGTTGGTTGGTTGGTGTTGGTTGGTGGTTGGGGTTGGTTGGTTGGTGTTGGTTGGTGGTTGGGGTTGGTTGGTTGGTGTTGGTTGGTGGTTGGGGTTGGTTGGTTGGTGTTGGTTGGTGGTTGGGGTTGGTTGGTGGTTGGGGTTGGTTGGTGGTTGGTGTTGGTTGGTGGTTGGGGTTGGTTGGTTGGTGTTGGTTGGTGGTTGGGGTTGGTTGGTTGGTGTTGGTTGGTGGTTGGGGTTGGTTGGTTGGTGTTGGTTGGTGGTTGGGGTTGGTTGGTTGGTGTTGGTTGGTGGTTGGGGTTGGTTGGTTGGTGTTGGTTGGTGGTTGGGGTTGGTTGGTTGGTGTTGGTTGGTGGTTGGGGTTGGTTGGTTGGTGTTGGTTGGTGGTTGGGGTTGGTTGGTTGGTGTTGGTTGGTGGTTGGGGTTGGTTGGTTGGTGTTGGTTGGTGGTTGGGGTTGGTTGGTTGGTGTTGGTTGGTGGTTGGGGTTGGTTGGTTGGTGTTGGTTGGTGGTTGGGGTTGGTTGGTTGGTGTTGGTTGGTGGTTGGTGTGTGTTGGTTGGTGGTTGGGGTTGGTTGGTTGGTGTTGGTTGGTGGTTGGGGTTGGTTGGTTGGTGTTGGTTGGTGGTTGGGGTTGGTTGGTTGGTGTTGGTTGGTGGTTGGGGTTGGTTGGTTGGTGTTGGTTGGTGGTTGGGGTTGGTTGGTTGGTGTTGGTTGGTGGTTGGGGTTGGTTGGTTGGTGTTGGTTGGTGGTTGGGGTTGGTTGGTTGGTGTTGGTTGGTGGTTGGGGTTGGTTGGTGGTTGGGGTTGGTTGGTTGGTGTTGGTTGGTGGTTGGGGTTGGTTGGTTGGTGTTGGTTGGGGTTGGTTGGTTGGTGTTGGTTGGTGGTTGGGGTTGGTTGGTTGGTGTTGGTTGGTGGTTGGGGTTGGTTGGTTGGTGTTGGTTGGTGGTTGGGGTTGGTTGGTTGGTGTTGGTTGGTGGTTGGGGTTGGTTGGTTGGTGTTGGTTGGTGGTTGGGGTTGGTTGGTTGGTGTTGGTTGGTGGTTGGGGTTGGTTGGTTGGTGTTGGTTGGTGGTTGGGGTTGGTTGGTTGGTGTTGGTTGGTGGTTGGGGTTGGTTGGTTGGTGTTGGTTGGTGGTTGGGGTTGGTTGGTTGGTGTTGGTTGGTGGTTGGGGTTGGTTGGTTGGTGTTCGTTGGTGGTTGGGGTTGGTTGGTTGGTGTTGGTTGGTGGTTGGGGTTGGTTGGTTGGTGTTGGTTGGTGGTTGGGGTTGGTTGGTTGGTGTTGGTTGGTGGTTGGGGTTGGTTGGTTGGTGTTGGTTGGTGGTTGGGGTTGGTTGGTTGGTGTTGGTTGGTGGTTGGGGTTGGTTGGTTGGTGTTGGTTGGTGGTTGGGGTTGGTTGGTGGTTGGTGTTGGTTGGTTGGTGTTGGTTGGTGGTTGGGGTTGGTTGGTTGGTGTTGGTTGGTGGTTGGTGTTGGTTGGTTGGTGTTGGTTGGTGGTTGGTGTTGGTTGGTTGGTTGGTGTTGGTTGGTGGTTGGGGTTGGTTGGTTGGTGTTGGTTGGTGGTTGGGGTTGGTTGGTTGGTGTTGGTTGGTGGTTGGTGTTGGTTGGTTGGTTGTGTTGGTTGGTTGGTGTTGGTTGGTGGTTGGGGTTGGTTGGTTGGTGTTGGTTGGTGGTTGGGGTTGGTTGGTTGGTGTTGGTTGGTGGTTGGGGTTGGTTGGTTGGTGTTGGTTGGTTGGTGTTGGTTGGTGGTTGGGGTTGGTTGGTTGGTGTTGGTTGGTGGTTGGGGTTGGTTGGTTGGTGTTGGTTGGTGGTTGGGGTTGGTTGGTTGGTGTTGGTTGGTGGTTGGGGTTGGTTGGTGGTTGGGGTTGGTTGGTTGGTGTTGGTTGGTGGTTGGGGTTGGTTGGTTGGTGTTGGTTGGTGGTTGGGGTTGGTTGGTTGGTGTTGGTTGGTGGTTGGGGTTGGTTGGTTGGTGTTGGTTGGTGGTTGGGGTTGGTTGGTTGGTGTTGGTTGGTGGTTGGGGTTGGTTGGTTGGTGTTGGTTGGTGGTTGGGGTTGGTTGGTTGGTGTTGGTTGGTGGTTGGTGTTGGTTGGTGGTTGGGGTTGGTTGGTTGGTTGGTGGTTGGGGTTGGTTGGTTGGTGTTGGTTGGTGGTTGGGGTTGGTTGGTTGGTGTTGGTTGGTGGTTGGGGTTGGTTGGTGGTTGGTGTTGGTTGGTTGGTGTTGGTTGGTGGTTGGGGTTGGTTGGTTGGTGTTGGTTGGTGGTTGGGGTTGGTTGGTTGGTGTTGGTTGGTGGTTGGGGTTGGTTGGTTGGTGTTGGTTGGTGGTTGGGGTTGGTTGGTTGGTGTTGGTTGGTGGTTGGGGTTGGTTGGTTGGTGTTGGTTGGTGGTTGGGGTTGGTTGGTTGGTGTTGGTTGGTGGTTGGGGTTGGTTGGTTGGTGTTGGTTGGTGGTTGGGGTTGGTTGGTTGGTGTTGGTTGGTGGTTGGGGTTGGTTGGTTGGTGTTGGTTGGTGGTTGGGGTTGGTTGGTTGGTGTTGGTTGGTGGTTGGGGTTGGTTGGTTGGTGTTGGTTGGTGGTTGGGGTTGGTTGGTTGGTGTTGGTTGGTGGTTGGGGTTGGTTGGTTGGTGTTGGTTGGTGGTTGGGGTTGGTTGGTTGGTGTTGGTTGGTGGTTGGGGTTGGTTGGTTGGTGTTGGTTGGTGGTTGGGGTTGGTTGGTTGGTGTTAGTTGGTGGTTGGGGTTGGTTGGTTGGTGTTGGTTGGTGGTTGGGGTTGGTTGGTTGGTGTTGGTTGGTGGTTGGGGTTGGTTGGTTGGTGTTGGTTGGTGGTTGGGGTTGGTTGGTTGGTGTTGGTTGGTGGTTGGGGTTGGTTGGTTGGTGTTGGTTGGTGGTTGGTGTTGGTTGGTGGTTGGGGTTGGTTGGTTGGTGTTGGTTGGTGGTTGGGGTTGGTTGGTTGGTGTTGGTTGGTGGTTGGGGTTGGTTGGTTGGTGTTGGTTGGTGGTTGGGGTTGGTTGGTTGGTGTTGGTTGGTGGTTGTTGTTTGTTGGTTGTTGTTGGTTGGTGGTTGGGGTTGGTTGGTTGGTGTTGGTTGGTGGTTGGGGTTGGTTGGTTGGTGTTGGTTGGTGGTTGGGGTTGGTTGGTTGGTGTTGGTTGGTGGTTGGGGTTGGTTGGTTGGTGTTGGTTGGTGGTTCGGGTTGGTCGATTGGTGTTGGTTGGTGGTTGGGGTTGGTTGGTTGGTGTTGGTTGGTGGTTGGGGTTGGTTGGTTGGTGTTGGTTGGTGGTTGGGGTTGGTTGGTTGGTGTTGGTTGGTGGTTGGGGTTGGTTGGTTGGTGTTGGTTGGTGGTTGGGGTTGGTTGGTTGGTGTTGGTTGGTGGTTGGGGTTGGTTGGTTGGTGTTGGTTGGTTGGTGGTGGTTGGTGGTTGGTGTTGGTTGGTGGTTGGGGTTGGTTGGTTGGTGTTGGTTGGTGGTTGGTGTTGGTTGGTGGTTGGGGTTGGTTGGTTGGTGTTGGTTGGTGGTTGGGGTTGGTTGGTTGGTGTTGGTTGGTGGTTGGGGTTGGTTGGTTGGTGTTGGTTGGTGGTTGGGGTTGGTTGGTTGGTGTTGGTTGGTGGTTGGGGTTGGTTGGTTGGTGTTGGTTGGTGGTTGGGGTTGGTTGGTTGGTGTTGGTTGGTGGTTGGGGTTGGTTGGTTGGTGTTGGTTGGTGGTTGGGGTTGGTTGGTTGGTGTTGGTTGGTGGTTGGGGTTGGTTGGTTGGTGTTGGTTGGTGGTTGGGGTTGGTTGGTTGGTGTTGGTTGGTGGTTGGGGTTGGTTGGTTGGTGTTGGTTGGTGGTTGGGGTTGGTTGGTTGGTGTTGGTTGGTGGTTGGGGTTGGTTGGTTGGTGTTGGTTGGTGGTTGGGGTTGGTTGGTTGGTGTTGGTTGGTGGTTGGGGTTGGTTGGTTGGTGTTGGTTGGTGGTTGGGGTTGGTTGGTTGGTGTTGGTTGGTGGTTGGGGTTGGTTGGTTGGTGTTGGTTGGTGGTTGGGGTTGGTTGGTTGGTGTTGGTTGGTGGTTGGGGTTGGTTGGTTGGTGTTGGTTGGTGGTTGGGGTTGGTTGGTTGGTGTTGGTTGGTGGTTGGGGTTGGTTGGTTGGTGTTGGTTGGTGGTTGGGGTTGGTTGGTTGGTGGTTGGTGTTGGTTGGTTGGTGTTGGTTGGTGGTTGGGGTTGGTTGGTTGGTGTTGGTTGGTGGTTGGGGTTGGTTGGTTGGTGTTGGTTGGTGGTTGGGGTTGGTTGGTTGGTGTTGGTTGGTGGTTGGGGTTGGTTGGTGGTTGGGGTTGGTTGGTTGGTGTTGGTTGGTGGTTGGGGTTGGTTGGTTGGTGTTGGTTGGTGGTTGGGGTTGGTTGGTTGGTGTTGGTTGGTGGTTGGGGTTGGTTGGTTGGTGTTGGTTGGTGGTTGGGGTTGGTTGGTTGGTGTTGGTTGGTGGTTGGGGTTGGTTGGTTGGTGTTGGTTGGTGGTTGGGGTTGGTTGGTTGGTGTTGGTTGGTGGTTGGGGTTGGTTGGTTGGTGTTGGTTGGTGGTTGGGGTTGGTTGGTTGGTGTTGGTTGGTGGTTGGGGTTGGTTGGTTGGTGTTGGTTGGTGGTTGGGGTTGGTTGGTTGTTGGTGTTGGTTGGTTGGTGTTGGTTGGTGGTTGGTGTTGGTTGGTTGGTGTTGGTTGGTGGTTGGGGTTGGTTGGTTGGTGTTGGTTGGTGGTTGGGGTTGGTTGGTTGGTGTTGGTTGGTGGTTGGGGTTGGTTGGTTGGTGTTGGTTGGTGGTTGGGGTTGGTTGGTTGGTGTTGGTTGGTGGTTGGGGTTGGTTGGTTGGTGTTGGTTGGTGGTTGGGGTTGGTTGGTTGGTGTTGGTTGGTGGTTGGGGTTGGTTGGTTGGTGTTGGTTGGTGGTTGGGGTTGGTTGGTTGGTGTTGGTTGGTGGTTGGGGTTGGTTGGTTGGTGTTGGTTGGTGGTTGGGGTTGGTTGGTTGGTGTTGGTTGGTGGTTGGGGTTGGTTGGTTGGTGTTGGTTGGTGGTTGGGGTTGGTTGGTTGGTGTTGGTTGGTGGTTGGGGTTGGTTGGTTGGTGTTGGTTGGTGGTTGGGGTTGGTTGGTTGGTGTTGGTTGGTGGTTGGGGTTGGTTGGTTGGTGTTGGTTGGTGGTTGGGGTTGGTTGGTTGGTGTTGGTTGGTGGTTGGGGTTGGTTGGTTGGTGTTGGTTGGTGGTTGGTGTTGGTTGGTTGGTGTTGGTTGGTGGTTGGGGTTGGTTGGTTGGTGTTGGTTGGTGGTTGGGGTTGGTTGGTTGGTGTTGGTTGGTGGTTGGGGTTGGTTGGTTGGTGTTGGTTGGTGGTTGGGGTTGGTTGGTTGGTGTTGGTTGGTGGTTGGGGTTGGTTGGTTGGTGTTGGTTGGTGGTTGGGGTTGGTTGGTTGGTGTTGGTTGGTGGTTGGGGTTGGTTGGTGGTTGGGGTTGGTTGGTTGGTGTTGGTTGGTGGTTGGTGTTGGTTGGTGGTTGGGGTTGGTTGGTTGGTGTTGGTTGGTGGTTGGGGTTGGTTGGTTGGTGTTGGTTGGTGGTTGGGGTTGGTTGGTTGGTGTTGGTTGGTGGTTGGGGTTGGTTGGTTGGTGTTGGTTGGTGGTTGGGGTTGGTTGGTTGGTGTTGGTTGGTGGTTGGGGTTGGTTGGTTGGTGTTGGTTGGTGGTTGGGGTTGGTTGGTTGGTGTTGGTTGGTGGTTGGGGTTGGTTGGTTGGTGTTGGTTGGTGGTTGGGGTTGGTTGGTTGGTGTTGGTTGGTGGTTGGTGTTGGTTGGTGGTTGGTGTTGGTTGGTGGTTGGGGTTGGTTGGTTGGTGTTGGTTGGTGGTTGGGGTTGGTTGGTTGGTGTTGGTTGGTGGTTGGGGTTGGTTGGTTGGTGTTGGTTGGTGGTTGGGGTTGGTTGGTTGGTGTTGGTTGGTGGTTGGGGTTGGTTGGTTGGTGTTGGTTGGTGGTTGGGGTTGGTTGGTTGGTGTTGGTTGGTGGTTGGGGTTGGTTGGTTGGTGTTGGTTGGTGGTTGGGGTTGGTTGGTTGGTGTTGGTTGGTGGTTGGGGTTGGTTGGTTGGTGTTGGTTGGTGGTTGGGGTTGGTTGGTTGGTGTTGGTTGGTGGTTGGGGTTGGTTGGTTGGTGTTGGTTGGTGGTTGGGGTTGGTTGGTTGGTGTTGGTTGGTGGTTGGGGTTGGTTGGTTGGTGTTGGTTGGTGGTTGGGGTTGGTTGGTTGGTGTTGGTTGGTGGTTGGGGTTGGTTGGTGGTTGTTGGTTGGTGGTTGGGGTTGGTTGGTTGGTGTTGGTTGGTGGTTGGGGTTGGTTGGTTGGTGTTGGTTGGTGGTTGGGGTTGGTTGGTTGGTGTTGGTTGGTGGTTGGGGTTGGTTGGTTGGTGTTGGTTGGTGGTTGGGGTTGGTTGGTTGGTGTTGGTTGGTGGTTGGGGTTGGTTGGTTGGTGTTGGTTGGTGGTTGGGGTTGGTTGGTTGGTGTTGGTTGGTGGTTGGGGTTGGTTGGTTGGTGTTGGTTGGTGGTTGGGGTTGGTTGGTTGGTGTTGGTTGGTGGTTGGGGTTGGTTGGTTGGTGTTGGTTGGTGGTTGGGGTTGGTTGGTTGGTGTTGGTTGGTGGTTGGGGTTGGTTGGTTGGTGTTGGTTGGTGGTTGGGGTTGGTTGGTTGGTGTTGGTTGGTGGTTGGGGTTGGTTGGTTGGTGTTGGTTGGTGGTTGGGGTTGGTTGGTTGGTGTTGGTTGGTGGTTGGGGTTGGTTGGTTGGTGTTGGTTGGTGGTTGGGGTTGGTTGGTTGGTGTTGGTTGGTGGTTGGGGTTGGTTGGTTGGTGTTGGTTGGTGGTTGGGGTTGGTTGGTGGTTGGGGTTGGTTGGTTGGTGTTGGTTGGTGGTTGGGGTTGGTTGGTTGGTGTTGGTTGGTGGTTGGGGTTGGTTGGTTGGTGTTGGTTGGTGGTTGGGGTTGGTTGGTTGGTGTTGGTTGGTGGTTGGGGTTGGTTGGTTGGTGTTGGTTGGTGGTTGGGGTTGGTTGGTTGGTGTTGGTTGGTGGTTGGGGTTGGTTGGTTGGTGTTGGTTGGTGGTTGGGGTTGGTTGGTTGGTGTTGGTTGGTGGTTGGGGTTGGTTGGTTGGTGTTGGTTGGTGGTTGGGGTTGGTTGGTGGGTGTTGGTTGGTTGGTGTTGGTTGGTGGTTGGGGTTGGTTGGTTGGTGTTGGTTGGTGGTTGGTTGGTGTTGGTTGGTGGTTGGGGTTGGTTGGTTGGTGTTGGTTGGTGGTTGGGGTTGGTTGGTTGGTGTTGGTTGGTGGTTGGGGTTGGTTGGTTGGTGTTGGTTGGTGGTTGGGGTTGGTTGGTTGGTGTTGGTTGGTGGTTGGGGTTGGTTGGTTGGTGTTGGTTGGTGGTTGGGGTTGGTTGGTTGGTGTTGGTTGGAGGTTGGGGTTGGTTGGTTGGTGTTGGTTGGTGGTTGGGGTTGGTTGGTTGGTGTTGGTTGGTGGTAGGGGTTGGTTGGTTGGTGTTGGTTGGTGGTTGGGGTTGGTTGGTTGGTGTTGGTTGGTGGTTGGGGTTGGTTGGTTGGTGTTGGTTGGTGGTTGGGGTTGGTTGGTTGGTGTTGGTTGGTGGTTGGGGTTGGTTGGTTGGTGTTGGTTGGTGGTTGGGGTTGGTTGGTTGGTGTTGGTTGGTGGTTGGGGTTGGTTGGTTGGTGTTGGTTGGTGGTTGGGGTTGGTTGGTGGTTGGGGTTGGTTGGTTGGTGTTGGTTGGTGGTTGGGGTTGGTTGGTTGGTGTTGGTTGGTGGTTGGGGTTGGTTGGTTGGTGTTGGTTGGTGGTTGGGGTTGGTTGGTTGGTGTTGGTTGGTGGTTGGGGTTGGTTGGTTGGTGTTGGTTGGTGGTTGGGGTTGGTTGGTTGGTGTTGGTTGGTGGTTGGGGTTGGTTGGTTGGTGTTGGTTGGTGGTTGGTGTTGGTTGGTTGGTGTTGGTTGGTTGGTGTTGGTTGGTGGTTGGGGTTGGTTGGTTGGTGTTGGTTGGTGGTTGGGGTTGGTTGGTTGGTGTTGGTTGGTGGTTGGGGTTGGTTGGTTGGTGTTGGTTGGTGGTTGGGGTTGGTTGGTTGGTGTTGGTTGGTGGTTGGGGTTGGTTGGTTGGTGTTGGTTGGTGGTTGGTGTTGGTTGGTTGGTGTTGGTTGGTGGTTGGGGTTGGTTGGTTGGTGTTGGTTGGTGGTTGGGGTTGGTTGGTTGGTGTTGGTTGGTGGTTGGGGTTGGTTGGTTGGTGTTGGTTGGTGGTTGGGGTTGGTTGGTTGGTGTTGGTTGGTGGTTGGGGTTGGTTGGTTGGTGTTGGTTGGTGGTTGGGTTGGTTGGTTGGTGTTGGTTGGTGGTTGGGGTTGGTTGGTTGGTGTTGGTTGGTGGTTGGGGTTGGTTGGTTGGTGTTGGTTGGTGGTTGGGGTTGGTTGGTTGGTGTTGGTTGGTGGTTGGGGTTGGTTGGTTGGTGTTGGTTGGTGGTTGGTGTTGGTTGGTTGGTGTTGGTTGGTTGGTGTTGGTTGGTGGTTGGGGTTGGTTGGTTGGTGTTGGTTGGTGGTTGGGGTTGGTTGGTTGGTGTTGGTTGGTGGTTGGTGTTGGTTGGTGGTTGGGGTTGGTTGGTTGGTGTTGGTTGGTGGTTGGGGTTGGTTGGTTGGTGTTGGTTGGTGGTTGGGGTTGGTTGGTTGGTGTTGGTTGGTGGTTGGGGTTGGTTGGTTGGTGTTGGTTGGTGGTTGGGGTTGGTTGGTTGGTGTTGGTTGGTGGTTGGGGTTGGTTGGTTGGTGTTGGTTGGTGGTTGGGGTTGGTTGGTTGGTGTTGGTTGGTGGTTGGGGTTGGTTGGTTGGTGTTGGTTGGTGGTTGGGGTTGGTTGGTTGGTGTTGGTTGGTGGTTGGGGTTGGTTGGTTGGTGTTGGTTGGTGGTTGGGGTTGGTTGGTTGGTGTTGGTTGGTGGTTGGGGTTGGTTGGTTGGTGTTGGTTGGTGGTTGGGGTTGGTTGGTTGGTGTTGGTTGGTGGTTGGGGTTGGTTGGTTGGTGTTGGTTGGTGGTTGGGGTTGGTTGGTTGGTGTTGGTTGGTGGTTGGGGTTGGTTGGTTGGTGTTGGTTGGTGGTTGGGGTTGGTTGGTTGGTGTTGGTTGGTGGTTGGGGTTGGTTGGTTGGTGTTGGTTGGTGGTTGGGGTTGGTTGGTGGTTGGTGTTGGTTGGTGGTTGGTGTTGGTTGGTTGGTGTTGGTTGGTGGTTGGTGTTGGTTGGTGGTTGGTGTTGGTTGGTGGTTGGTGTTGGTTGGTTGGTGTTGGTTGGTGGTTGGGGTTGGTTGGTTGGTGTTGGTTGGTGGTTGGGGTTGGTTGGTTGGTGTTGGTTGGTGGTTGGGGTTGGTTGGTTGGTGTTGGTTGGTGGTTGGGGTTGGTTGGTTGGTGTTGGTTGGTGGTTGGGGTTGGTTGGTTGGTGTTGGTTGGTGGTTGGGGTTGGTTGGTTGGTGTTGGTTGGTGGTTGGGGTTGGTTGGTTGGTGTTGGTTGGTGGTTGGGGTTGGTTGGTTGGTGTTGGTTGGTGGTTGGTGTTGGTGTTGGTTGGTGGTTGGGGTTGGTTGGTTGGTGTTGGTTGGTGGTTGGGGTTGGTTGGTTGGTGTTGGTTGGTGGTTGGGGTTGGTTGGTTGGTGTTGGTTGGTGGTTGGGGTTGGTTGGTTGGTGTTGGTTGGTGGTTGGGGTTGGTTGGTTGGTGTTGGTTGGTGGTTGGGGTTGGTTGGTTGGTGTTGGTCTGTGTTTGGGGTTGGTTGGTTGGTGTTGGTCTGTGGTTGGGGTTGGTTGGTTGGTGTTGGTTGGTGGTTGGGGTTGGTTGGTTGGTGTTGGTTGGTGGTTGGGGTTGGTTGGTTGGTGTTGGTTGGTGGTTGGGGTTGGTTGGTTGGTGTTGGTTGGTGGTTGGGGTTGGTTGGTTGGTGTTGGTTGGTGGTTGGGGTTGGTTGGTTGGTGTTGGTTGGTGGTTGGGGTTGGTGTTGGTTGGTTGGTGGTTGGTGTTGGTTGGTGGTTGGGGTTGGTTGGTTGGTGTTGGTTGGTGGTTGGGGTTGGTTGGTTGGTGTTGGTTGGTGGTTGGGGTTGGTTGGTTGGTGTTGGTTGGTGGTTGGGGTTGGTTGGTTGGTGTTGGTTGGTGGTTGGGGTTGGTTGGTTGGTGTTGGTTGGTGTTGGTTGGTGGTTGGGGTTGGTTGGTTGGTGTTGGTTGGTGGTTGGGGTTGGTTGGTTGGTGTTGGTTGGTGGTTGGGGTTGGTTGGTTGGTGTTGGTTGGTGGTTGGTGTTGGTTGGTGGTTGGGGTTGGTTGGTTGGTGTTGGTTGGTGGTTGGGGTTGGTTGGTTGGTGTTGGTTGGTGGTTGGGGTTGGTTGGTTGGTGTTGGTTGGTGGTTGGGGTTGGTTGGTTGGTGTTGGTTGGTGGTTGGGGTTGGTTGGTTGGTGTTGGTTGGTGGTTGGGGTTGGTTGGTTGGTGTTGGTTGGTGGTTGGGGTTGGTTGGTTGGTGTTGGTTGGTGGTTGGGGTTGGTTGGTTGGCGTTGGTTGGTGGTTGGGGTTGGTTGGTTGGTGTTGGTTGGTGGTTGGGGTTGGTTGGTTGGTGTTGGTTGGTGGTTGGGGTTGGTTGGTTGGTGTTGGTTGGTGGTTGGGGTTGGTTGGTTGGTGTTGGTTGGTGGTTGGGGTTGGTTGGTTGGTGTTGGTTGGTGGTTGGGGTTGGTTGGTTGGTGTTGGTTGGTGGTTGGGGTTGGTTGGTTGGTGTTGGTTGGTGGTTGGGGTTGGTTGGTTGGTGTTGGTTGGTGGTTGGGGTTGGTTGGTTGGTGTTGGTTGGTGGTTGGGGTTGGTTGGTTGGTGTTGGTTGGTGGTTGGGGTTGGTTGGTGGTTGGTGTTGGTTGGTGGTTGGGGTTGGTTGGTTGGTGTTGGTTGGTGGTTGGGGTTGGTTGGTTGGTGGTTGGGGTTGGTTGGTTGGTGTTGGTTGGTGGTTGGGGTTGGTTGGTTGGTGTTGGTTGGTGGTTGGGGTTGGTTGGTTGGTGTTGGTTGGTGGTTGGGGTTGGTTGGTTGGTGTTGGTTGGTGGTTGGGGTTGGTTGGTTGGTGTTGGTTGGTGGTTGGGGTTGGTTGGTTGGTGTTGGTTGGTGGTTGGGGTTGGTTGGTTGGTGTTGGTTGGTGGTTGGTGTTGGTTGGTGTTGGTTGGTGGTTGGTGTTGGTTGGTGTTGGTTGGTGGTTGGGGTTGGTTGGTTGGTGTTGGTTGGTGGTTGGGATTGGTTGGTTGGTGTTGGTTGGGGTTCGCCAGCGGTCTTGGCCCGGGTGGTGGGGTTCGCCAGCGGTCTTGGCCCGGGTGGTGGAGTTCGCCAGCGGTCTTGGCCCGGGTGGTTGGGTTCGCCAGCGGTCTTGGGCCGGGTGGTGGGGTTCGCCAGCGGTCTTGGCCCGGGTGGTGGGGTTCGCCAGCGGTCTTGGCCCGGGTGGTGGGGTTCGCCAGTAGTCTTGGCCCGGGTGGTGGGGTTCGCCAGCGGTCTTGGCACGGGTGGTGGGGTTCGCCAGTGGGATTGGCCCAGGTGGAGGGGTTCGCCAGCGGTCTTGGAACGGGTGGTGGTGTTCGCCAGCGGTCTTGGCCCGGGTGGTGGGGTTCTCCAGCGGTCTTGGCCCGGGTGGTGGGGTTCGTCAGCGGTCTTGGCACGGGTGGTGGGGTTCGCCAGCGGTCTTGGCCCGGGTGGTGGGGTTCGCCAGTGGTCTTGGCCCGGGTGGTGGGGTTCGCCAGCAGTCTTGGCCCGGGTGGTGGGGTTCGCCAGCGGTCTTGGCCCGGGTGGTGGGGTTCGCCAGCGGTCTTGGCCCGGGTGGTGGGGTTCGCCAGCGGTCTTGGCCCGGGTGGTGGGGTTCGCCAGCGGTCTTGGCCCGGGTGGTGGGGTTCGCCAGCGGTCTTGGCCCGGGTGGTGGGGTTCGGCCAGCGGTCTTGGCCCGGGTGGTGGGGTTCGCCAGCGGTCTTGGCCCGGGTGGTGGGGTTCGCCAGCGGTCTTGGCCCGGGTGGTGGGGTTCGCCAGCGGTCTTGGCGCGGGTGGTGGGGTTCGCCAGCGGTCTTGGCGCGGGTGGTGGGGTTCGCCAGCGGTCTTGGCCCGGGTGGTGGGGTTCGCCAGCGGTCTTGGCCCGGGTGGTGGGGTTCGCCAGCGGTCTTGGCCCGGGTGGTGGGGTTCGCCAGCGGTCTTGGCCCGGGTGGTGGGGTTCGCCAGCGGTCTTGGCCCGGGTGGTGGGGTTCGCCAGCGGTCTTGGCGCGGGTGGTGGGGTTCGCCAGCGGTCTTGGCCCGGGTGGTGGGGTTCGCCAGCGGTCTTGGCCCGGGTGGTGGGGTTCGCCAGCGGTCTTGGCCCGGGTGGTGGGGTTCGCCAGCGGTCTTGGCCCGGGTGGTGGGGTTCGCCAGCGGTCTTGGCCCGGGTGGTGGGGTTCGCCAGTGGTCTTGGCCCGGGTGGTGGGGTTCGCCAGCGGTCTTGGCCCGGGTGGTGGGGTTCGCCAGCGGTCTTGGCCCGGGTGGTGGGGTTCGCCAGCGGTTTTGGCCCGGGTGGTGGGGTTCGCCAGCGGTCTTGGCCCGGGTGGTGGGGTTCGCCAGCGGTCTTCGCCCGGGTGGTGGGGTTCGCCAGCGGTCTTGGCCCGGGTGGTGGGGTTCGCCAGCGGTCTTGGCCCGGGTGGTGGGGTTCGCCAGCGGTCTTGGCCCGGGTGGTGGGGTTCGCCAGCGGTCTTGGCCCTGGTGGTGGGGTTCACCAGCGGTCTTGGCCCTGTTGGTGGGGTTCGCCAGCGGTCTTGGCGCGGGTGGTGGGGTTCGCCAGCGGTCTTGGCCCGGGTGGTGGGGTTCGCCAGCGGTCTTGGCCCGGATGGTGGGGTTCGCCAGCGGTCTTGGCCCGGGTGGTGGGGTTCGCCAGCGGTCTTGGCGCTGGTGGTGGGGTTCGCCAGCGGTCTTGGCCCGGGTGGTGGGGTTCGCCAGCGTTCTTGGCCCGGGTGGTGGGGTTCGCCAGCGGTCTTGGCCCGGGGGCTGGGGATCGCCAGCGGTCTTGGCGCGGGTGGTGGGGTTCGCCAGCGGTCTTGGCGCGGGTGGTGGGGTTCGCCAGCGGTCTTGGCGCGGGTGGTGGGGTTCGCTAGCGGTCTTGGCCCGGGTGGTGGGGTTCGCCAGCGGTCTTGGCGCGGGTGCTGGGGTTCGCCAGCGGTCTTGGCGCGGGTGGTGGGGTTCGCCAGCGGTCTTGGCCCGGGTGGTGGGGTTCGCCAGCGGTCTTGGCCCGGGTGGTGGGGTTCGCCAGCGGTCTTGGCCCGGGCGGTGGGGTTCGCCAGCGGTCTTGGCCCGGGCGGTGGGGTTCGCCAGTGGTCTTGGCCCGGGCGGTGGGGTTCGCCAGCGGTCTTGGCCCGGGCGGTGGGGTTCGCCAGCGGTCTTGGCCCGGGCGGTGGGGTTCGCCAGCGGTCTTGGCCCGGGCGGTGGGGTTCGCCAGCGGTCTTGGCCCGGGTGGTGGGGTTCGCCAGCGGTCTTGGCCCGGGTGGTGGGGTTCGCCAGCGGTCTTGGCGCGGGTGGTGGTTTTCGCCAGCGATCTTGGCCCGGGTGGTTGGGTTCGCCAGCGGTCTTGGCCCGGGTGGTGGGGTTCGCCAGCGGTCTTGGCCCGGGTGGTGGGGTTCGCCAGCGGTCTTGGACCGGGTGTTGGGGTTCGTCAGCGGTCTTGGCCCGGGTGGTGGGGTTCGCCAGCGGTCTTGGCCCGGGTGGTGGGGTTCGCCAGCGGTCATGGCGCGGGTGGTGGGGTTCGCCAGCGGTCTTGGCCCGGGTGGTGGGGTTCGCCAGCGGTCTTGGCCCGGGTGGTGAGGTTCGCCAGCGGTCTTGGCCCGGGTGGTGGGGTTCGCCAGCGGTGGTGGCGCGGGAGGTGGGGTTCGCCAGCGGTGGTGGCGCGGGTGGTGGGGTTCGCCAGCGGTGGTGGCGCGGGTGGTGGGGTTCGCCAGCGGTGGTGGCGCGGGTGGTGGGGTTCGCCAGAGGTCGTGGCGCGGGTGGTGGGGTTCGCCAGCGGTCTTGGCCCGGGTGGTGGGGTTCGCCAGCGGCCTTGGCCCGGGTGGTGGGGTTCGCCAGCGGTCTTGGCCCGGGTGGTGGGGTTCGCCAGCGGTCTTGGCCCGGGTGGTGGGGTTCGCCAGCGGTCTTGGCCCGGGTGGTGGGGTTCGCCAGCGGTCTTGGCGCGGGTGGTGGGGTTCGCCAGCGGTCTTGGCGCGGGTGGTGGGGTTCGCCAGCCGTCTTGGCCCGGGTGGTGGGGTTCGCCAGCGGTCTTGGCCCGGGTGGTGGGGTTCGCCAGCGGTCTTGGCCCGGGTGGTGGGGTTCGCCAGCGGTGGTGGCGCGGGTGGTGGGGTTCGCCAGCGGTGGTGGCGCGGGTGGTGGGGTTCGCCAGCGGTCGTGGCGCGGGTGGTGGGGTTCGCCAGCGGTGGTGGCGCGGGTGGTGGGGTTCGCCAGAGGTCGTGGCGCGGGTGGTGGGGTTCGCCAGCGGTCTTGGCCCGGGTGGTGGGGTTCGCCAGCGGCCTTGGCCCGGGTGGTGGGGTTCGCCAGCGGCCTTGGCCCGGGTGGTGGGGTTCGCCAGCGGCCTTGGCCCGGGTGGTGGGGTTCGCCAGCGGTCTTGGCCCGGGTGGTGGGGTTCGCCAGGCGGTCTTGGCCCGGGTGGTGGGGTTCGCCAGCGGTCTTGGCCCGGGTGGTGGGGTTCGCCAGCGGTCTTGGCCCGGGTGGTGGGGTTCGCCAGCGGTCTTGGCCCGGGTGGTGGGGTTCGCCAGCGGTCTTGGCCCGGGTGGTGGGGTTCGCCAGTAGTCTTGGCCCGGGTGGTGGGGTTCGCCAGCGGTCTTGGCACGGGTGGTGGGGTTCGCCAGTGGGATTGGCCCAGGTGGAGGGGTTCGCCAGCGGTCTTGGAACGGGTGGTGGTGTTCGCCAGCGGTCTTGGCCCGGGTGGTGGGG
>NW_027643677.1:0-10000 GCF_032717465.1 Coenobita brevimanus
AAAGGTTTTTATATCATATAGGCGTTTTATATTTTATATTTTGCAACTTTCAGAGGCATTTACTCAGCTTTAGGAGTCTTATGGATAGGCTCAATCAAACGTATCGAACACTCCCATGTTAGAAAAAATAGCTTACAGAAATGCGTCCTCGTACTGAAGGGGCGGAATGGACAGATCGAGTGACTAAGATATTGAATTATGTATATGACTGGTTTTGTTGTTATTTCTATTATTATTATTATTATTATTATTATTATTATTATTATTATTTCAGGCAAATGTCCCAGGCTTCTAGACTGGCTGACTAGCGAATATTATTAAGTCTCCCGTGGCTCCGTGCTCCTTCCACTCAAGAGCCTGCACTTCACGCATTCCACGCACAAGATGGCGCCACCGCTGCATTCCTGCGAAGACGAGAGGTCAAGAGGACGACACTTGCTTTTTGTATGTTTGTTTACTGTAATTGCTTAAAGTTGTGATCCCTCCAACTTGAATGCTCAGTTGTAACTATAGATAACTAGAATACGATGCTAGTCACGAAGAAGGGCTATGAAAAGATACAGAGCTCGTAGTATTTTTTTTCTTTTAACTAAGATACATGAAATAAGCTGCAAAAATACGAAAATACGAGCTTACTTAATGTAAATGAATTATAGTACGTTCAAGATGGAGGGAAGGCATTTTGTATTTTGTTTGTGATGTTATAGTGTCTCTCAGGATCCTAGGATCCTCTCTCGGCTGAACCAAATTGTCTGGCGTCAGCTGGAACATGATGCTAGAGTTATGTCGGTCGTGAGGGGGTTAATGGTGACGGTATTGACACTGTCAGGCTCCTATGACTCACTCAGTCGAATAAAATCGTCTGAGTCAGCTGAAATGGGGTACTAGAGTTGTCCCGAGCATCACTCAGGGGGTTAAGATTCTTAACCCTCTGGTGCTTGGGACAACTCTAGTATTCCATTCCAGCTGACAGACGATTTTGTTCGACTGAGTGAATCATAGAAGCCTGACAGTTACTACACTGTCACCATTAACCTCCACCTGACCGGCATAACTCTGGTATATCATGTTCCAGCAGACGCCAGACAATTTGGTTCAGCCGAGTGGGTCTGTGGCCTGGGGGGCACTATATGAAAATATCCAAAAAATATTAAAGGGGGGGCTATATCAATTTTGCCACAGGAGGTATACCAAAATTGGACTTTTTAATAAAACCCCCTCCCCCTCTCACTCCCTGTGTTTTGTATATGTCCCTCTCTGTCTGCCTGTGGTGTGTCTGTCCCACCCTCTGTGTGTGTGTGTGTGTGTGTGTGGTGTGTCTACTGTGTGAAGGTGGCTGTGGCTATGTACGTGTCTTGGTGTGTGTAGTAGTGTGTGTGTGTGTCTTGATGTGTGTATGTATGTAGTAGTGTGTGTAAGTGTCTTGGTGTGTGTGAGCTGAAGTGTAAGTATGGGGCCTTGTGGTTTTAAGGAAAGCCTGCTACGCAAACTTCCCTCAGCCACATTTTAAAGAAACCTCTATCACACCGGGACTTGAACCCGGGTCCTCCTGATCAGCAGGCCAGCACCATGCTGACCATGCCACCGCGGCCCCATTAGAATACTGGCTAAAACTTCTACTGTATTTTATTTCTTTACATGTTACAAAAAATGGGAAATTGAACTATCATGCACAGACTAAACTAAATTGTCATGTACCTATTAATGTCGCTTTAGGAGGAGATATTTCGAAATTTCCTGAGCTACTTGGAAAACCTAAGCCTGCAGTTTAATGGTAATCATGAACAAGTGCAATGGAAAGAATATAGAGCAGTTGCTACTTATATAAAGGGAGAAAGTAAAAACTGCAACTTAGACTGCTATCCAACGGCAGGACTTAAACGATTAACCATATATTACATAAACTTAACACACTGAGTGACACAGAAACTAAACATATGATACAAATTCTTTAATGAAACTTATAATGAGAGTACAAATGACAAAATATACACTGCACAGGAAGACAGTACAGTACTCAGTGGTTATACCTTCTGTGAACACTCTGAGAATGAAAGCCTATCTGTTGTACCGGTTTATAAACGGAAGAGATGAATCGCTAAATTTGATCCACAGTAAAAAATAATAATAATAATGAATACATAAAACAATAAAGACAAACCATATAGACTACATGTCCACCCTAAACTGACAAAAACCTGGCATCTCTCCACCTTGAATGCTGAGCTGTTTCTAGAGATAAAGACTAGATTATCATGCAAATCACAATGAAGATCTATGGGGAGGATGCAAAACCATAATACTGTCTTATTCTGCCACTTAGATACAGGAACTAAGCAGCAGAAGGACTAAAATTTGTCAAGGTGAGCCAACTACAATGACACAGATGAAGTCTGAGATTATATAATGTGTAATCATGAACTGATTGCATCATTCAGTAAAGATTACAAAAGGAAAAGCTATCAAATCTGAAAGTGTAAGTACTATACAAGATATGATTAACCTTGTACATCCATATTCTGAGATATGCTTCCTATATCATAGCCTAAACACAAATTCATCCCCCTCAACAGTAATGGTATATTCCTGCTGTCTCCTGACTTCCAATCAACTTATGAAACCTCTCTCCTAATTACAGTACAGTAATATGTTAATGAAGGCTGCTTGTAATTACCTTCAGTATGATAATTCTTATTTAAAGGTAGCAGCAATGGTTAATGAAGGATGTAAGGTATGCAGTCCTTCCAGTTCAATATACTATATCTCCAATCAGGCTTTATCCAGTGTCTCTCCTACACATGTTAAAGAATGTCATATGGGACTCTAAGTTTGAAAAGTCTCTCCTATGCTGATTAACATAGTTTAAAGGTAACAAGAATGGCTTAATGAAGCCTGTCCCTAACCCCTTCAGTACAAAAGCTCTCCTATCAACCTTTAATTACTTTCCTACTGAACAGGTTCCTGAAGGTTGTAATGTGACCCTTCCAGTTTGAAAAGTCTTACCCAAGCTGAATAACAGTCTTAAATTAGCAAGAATAAAGGCTAATCATTGGAGCAGTTTGTGCCCTGTAATCCCAAAGATGTAGTTATATTCTCATTTTACTATCTATTTCTACCACCAGACCATCATATCTAACTTGAGACAGACATATAGTACTGTATTAAAGGGATTAATGGAGGAAGAACAGGACTGAAGAGTATTGTATCGGTGCTGTAATAAGAAGGGGTAGATTGAATGATGGGGCATGTTGAAAGGATGGAGGATGGCAACTGGACACAGAAAATGGCTTGGAACAAGGTCATAGAGTGTGACATCAGGGATAGGAGGCTGATCACAGAGGTTGCCAGAGGACTTATCCCAACCAGCTAGGACCAATGGACCACATAGCTCTGAAGGGCAAGGAGAGACCTCGTATACGCTACCCTGGTGGGGGCTCGAACTGTCAACTTTATGGTTGTGAAGAGCAAGCACTACTACTGAGCTACTGCAATCGAGCAGCATGGAAAGTTGCCATTAGGTGACCAAAGCTAATGCATGCAAGCATGTTGGAACCTTCATAAATGATACGATATAACCCCTCCAGTTCAAAGTCTCTCTCATGCTGAATATCATCTGAAGGAAGCATGAATAAAATCAGTTCATCTTTCAAGTGTGTGGTTAAAACTGAAATCCAACCACCCATCCATCATCCAATCCTACGTTGCCCCATGAGGCGCGTAGGAGCCCGGGGCTAGGCAGTTGGTCCTGACATTTAAGATGAGAGTGACCAACCTCACTCATCCCTGAGTGGCATTACGTGAGCAATAAACCCCAACCATCCCTTGGATATGAACCTTCACCGGCTCAATCCGACTGGAGCACAATAATTACCCACTAAACCACCAGGCGCCAAAATTTGGTTATATGGTTACCACCCAGCTTAGTAAATGGTTTCCTGGTGTACAGGAAACCATTTGGCTTGTCACTCAGTGTAAAGTCACCCACAGGCAGAAGGAAGAGGAAAGAATGAAGGAATGCAAGACAGAATTGGGAGTGTAAAAGTCACCCGTAGGCAGAAAGACGAGGAAAGAATGAAGGGGAAAAAACTGAAATAAAATACTTAATCCATGGGTCTTTGCATCTGGTATTGTATTTTAATCCTGTTAACCTACTATGCCTGCCCATGTACAGGATCACATTCGACCTTAAAACCTAAACAGATGGTGTGAATATCGGGGGATTTAAGTAGCACTGCTTACTCGAGTTTAAAGGGACATCTTGGTCACCTGGAGATACACACCGCCGTATATCATCCTTATAGCTAATAATTACAACTTACATCAGCCGACTACACCTCTCGATAATGACAGCAAACACTGATAAACACATGGGCATAAGAATTACCATAATAAGAAGTCGACTAACACCGTAAAGAATAAAATCTTCACTCATCTCCAGCATCTCTCAACGTTGCTCCCATAATGCACCAGTGACGTCACACTTCAAATTAAACATTTACTTATTAAATTTTAAGAAGAAAATTTCGTGAATATATTATCAGTCTTTTAAACATTAATTTTCGTGCAAACTGAATAGAGAGGTAAGTAAAGTGTTTCTTGTTAAATTAAAGATAACCCCATGAATCAGTGGCATCATCATCTCTCTCTCTGAAATTCCATACAGAGTACCAGAGTAGGATCACTATTTACTGTCCTGCCGATATATCTCTACAGTTTTACAAGGGGATTTAAAAATAAACGGCCTGGTGGTGGTGGCAGGGGGTAAAATTTTGCGATACCAGTCTCTAATCTGCTGCCATTCCCTACAGAACCTGAGCATAATAGACGAGAAATTAGCCCAGGTTGATGCAGCAATTCTTAACTCAAAATTGCCCCAAGAACAACTTTCTGAAGTTTGTCAAACATTTCATGCAACACCCTGTATGGGAAACTTGGATAAAATATTGGTGATATAATTCCCTAACTGTGTGCCATTCCCAACAGAATCTGAGCAGTCTAATGAGTCCACGCTTTGAAGGTTGGGTTGAAACAGGGATGTGTCATGTCTCCATGGTTGTTCAATCTGTACATGGATGGGGTAATAAAAGAGGTACAAGGTAGGGTAGTGGATGTTGGAGTGGCCTTGGTGAGAGAGGGTAGTTGGAAACTCCCTGTACTGTTGTTTGCAAATGATACTGTGTTGTTGAGTGAAGACGAAGGGGAGCTGCAAGGCTTGGTGGATGAGTTTGGGAGAGTGTGTAAGAAACGGAATCTAAAGGTGAATGTAGGGAAGAGTAAAGTGATGGTCTTTGAGAGAGGTGAAGTCAGTGAATGTACAGCGAGGTTGGATGGGGAGGAATTGGAAAATGTGAGTACGTTTAAGTACTTGGGTAATGTGATGAGTAAGGATGGAGGTTTGGAGGGTGAAGTGCTTGAAAGGGTACAGCAGGGAAGAAAGGTTGCTGGTTCTTTGAAAGCAGTGATAAGAAACAGGGAAGTGAGCATGGAAGTGAAAAAGTTACTACATGACAGTATTGTGATACCAACTCTAACGTACGGAAGTGAAGCTTGGACGTTGTTGGAAGGACACAAGTCAAGAGTGAGAGCAGTGGAAATGAGTTATTTAAGAGGAGCCTGTGGAGTCACATGGAGAGACAGGCTGACGAATGAGGATATAAAGGAGCGTTGTGGTGTGGATGTGGATGTGATAGGAAGCGTTAGGAGAACACACTGAGGTGGTTTGGCCATGTGGAGAGGATGGAGGGTGAAAGACTGACGAAGAGAATGTATGTGAGTGAGGTGGAGGGGGGAAGAGGGAGGGGGAGGCCAAGGATGAGATGGAGGGATGGGGTGGAGAGGAATATGAGAGAGGGGGGTGTGAGTTGGGAGCAGGGCAGTGAAATGGCGGGGGACAGGGCGACTTGGAGGCGATTTGTTTGTGGCCACCCCAAACGGGATTGAGGCGTCTGGCAATAGATAGAGATAGATAGAAGATTAAATAACTAAAGCTAACACTGATTTGAACTAATACACATCTGGTCCACAGGTCGTGCTGGAGTCTGCTGCCTTGACGCTGCTTCCTTGCCACACTGGTCATACCCTGCTGAAGTTTGATCTGCCCTGCCGTGAGAAGCCTGACGGTGGTGTGGTGTCTTCCCCTACTCTGAGATGCCTGGTGATGTGGTGGTGGTGGCGGCGGCGGCGGCGGCGACAGGGTGTCGTATCTTCCCCAGCCGTGAGATTACTTGCTGCTGCTGCTGCTGATCTGCCCTGACCTGCCGAGAGAAGCCTGGTGGTGATGGTGTGATCTGCCTTGCAAGTCCAGGATGTTCTGTGGACAAATGCTACTTTTGAATGCATATTTTATATTGCTGTCTCTGTTAATGTATTTTGTACTGAAGTGTTAATAATGAAAACTTAAATTTTCTGTCTTGTTTCATTACCTTTTTAACTGTGGCTTTGACTTAATATAGGTGATAAGTATATTGCGCTCTGCAGTCTTGTGTGTTGTGGGGACGGCTTTTGTGATGAGCTAAGACATTCTGATCGCTTCACCAAATTACTACTCAGCCTTGTGATTAGTGGACATAAAAGATTATACAATACAATGATATACAGCTAAGCATAAAAAAGGTTATGGGAATTCTCCACCATGCAATCAATGGACCTAAATTAAAGCCTATATTATAAAGCTAAGCCTGAAGAGGGTTGTGGGAAGTAGATAATGATGCAGGATAGACACTGGTAATGTTCACTGAGCCGTGCCCGCAACACACAAGAACTGGGTGGCGTAATATATGGACCACCTTGTATAATGAGAGGCCGTAAGTGTGTGCTGACCCACAAACTTGCCATCAATGCCCCGTCATAACTATTACTGTGTCTTGTAGGAAGCACAAAGAAAACAGGCCACAGAATACCTCCTTGTCTCTTGTTTCTCCTACACAAACATACACGCCTTTCATTTTAACTTGACACAGAGTTTCATTTAAAGCATACGAGACTCACCCAGATCAGTAGCAGAAACAGCCAATACTACGATTCTACATTCTTTCCACAGCACTCATCCGTGACTACCATCATATTCTAGTGATAACTATCGCCACTACTCGGCAAACAGTATGGAAACTATAAGCTATCTGTCTATCCATCTATCTATAGCCAGACGACTAATCCCGTAAGAGGTGGCCACAAACAAGTCTCCTCTATGCCACCCTGTCCCCAGTCATTCTGCATCACTCCCCCTAATTCACACACACCCTCTCTCATATACATCCCAACTCCATCCTCCACTTATAAGTAATACATTAAAACAACCGTGAATTACTGCCGCACAAGCTGAGCCGTAATCTTATCCAACACAAACACGAAGAAGCTTTAAAGAACAGAAAACAATACCTTGATAGCAGAAGACACTAAGACCACAAGTACTGACAGCCTACTCCAAGAAACATAACTAATTTCAGTCAGAGACCAAGTGAATATGAGAGGCACACAGTTCATCACTTCAGCTCAAGATCCGTCCCACCCTTGTAACCTTATGTTGCATCATCCTCTCCACAAACAAAATCAAACAACCGCCCAACACTACACAGAGTATCTTTGCAACATATCCCCTCCTCCACCCGACGCTACACTTCCCAGACACATACATAAACACACAGACACCCCAACCAGCCAAAACTTTCTGCCAAACACATACATAAACACACAGACACCCCAGCCAGCCAAAACTTTCTATACCAAACCCATACATAAACACACAAATACCCCAGCCAGCCAAAACTTTCTATACCAAACCCATACATAAACACACACACACCCCAGCCAGCCAAAACTTTCTACCAAACAGCATCCTTCATGTGCCACCACCAGCCATACACCCTTCAGACACTACCGAACCCAGAGACACGAGTACACAACCTTCCCTGCTACAATACTAACACAAAATATAACACACATACAATCCCCTGTGCTCATACTGCAAAGTGGCACCCCCACACCACAGCACACCCACTCACTTCCTGCACCACACCACCACAACACAAACAGTCCTTTAACATAGCACTAGGTTCACATCCAGAGGAGCCTAAGATGTAACAACAACAACAACAACTCGGGCCAAGTTAGAGTGAAACGAGTATAGTTACGAAAGGAAAATTATTGCAAGTTATTTTGTTAGCGCTTCGGGTACACAGAGTTACAAGGCCGCAGGGAACGAACTGCATACCGAGGGTTATAATACTGTGGCGGCTTAGGGGGCTTTATACCACCTTTTCTTCAGTGATTTATTGTTCAAGCGAGCGAGCGTACAGAGCAAGCGAGAGAGAACACTATGTGACATGGTATAATAGGGTGGCAGAGAACAGCGCCAAGACTGTGTTGTCTAGGAAACTATTAAAGCAACAACAGATCTATGGACAGCATTAGAAACCTAGTAAAAAAAAATAATAGGAGTTACTTGAGGGACTTTTCTCAAAATTTGCCGCGCCAGTTCTGATAAAATGAAAATAAAAGTACCAAACTGAGCACCAGAACCGAGTTATTCTGGAAGTTAAAAGCTACTGCAGATCTGTTCAGACAGCTGGAAAGCTTATGAAGAAGCAATTGGTACTACTTAAGTTAAATAGACTTAGCTTTTAACACCAAGCAAGATTGAACGGATGTATGGATGGATGGATGGACGGCTGGATGGATGGATGTGGAATCGTGGATGCTTGGACCGATGGTAGAGTTCCTGCTGTTTCGTCCTTCCACCTGCCGACAAAAATCATCATCATCATCATCATTATCATATTATCATCAACTCCTACCTATCGATCTATTTATCTATATCTGTTTATCTATAGCAAGACGCCTTAATCCCGTAAGGGGTGGCCACAAGCAAATCACCTCCATGATGTACTGTCCTCTACCATTTAACTCAAGTATCGTACTCATATGTTTCTACCCTTTCCCTCCATCTCATCGTCAGTCTCCCCATCCCCCTCTATCCTTCCAGCTAACTCATGTGCACTCTTCTAGTCATTCTCTTATTCGCCGTCCTCTCCACATGGCCAAACCATCTCGAAGTGTTTCTCTTAACGCTTTCAGTCTCATCCACATCGGCATCACAACGCTCCCTCACCTGCCATTTTGTCTGTCTGTCTCTCTATGAAACTCCACATGCTCCTCTCAAGTAGCTCATTTCCACCGCTCTCACTCTTGACTTGCGTCCTTTCAACAAGATCCAAGCTTCACTTCCATACTTTAAAGTGAGAATCACAGCATGCAGTGCCCTTTTTTTTTTTTAACACTTTCATCCTCAGT
The DNA here is from genome assembly GCF_032717465.1 of Coenobita brevimanus. Taxonomy (NCBI): domain Eukaryota; kingdom Metazoa; phylum Arthropoda; class Malacostraca; order Decapoda; family Coenobitidae; genus Coenobita; species Coenobita brevimanus. Next base: position 9,289 of record NW_027643677.1, read on the forward strand.
TCCCTCTTCCTAACCACTGCTTTTTAGAGAACAAGCAACCCTCCTTCCCTGATGTATCATTTCAGTCACTTCATCCTCTAATCTTCCATCCTTATTCATCATATTACATAAATACTTAAATGCACTCATATTCTTCCATTTCCTGACTATGCAGCCTCACTGTGCATTCTGTAACCTCATACGTTGAGATGTTAAAGCATCACCACCATCAGCATCAACATCATTATCACCATCAATATCATCACCATCAGCCTGTGACACACCACTGCATGATAAGGACCCTCTCACCTTTCTCCACTCTGATCCATTGATTGTTAGTCTGTTTTCCGTCCTTGATCGGTAGATCTGCATCATATGATCTCTCCATCTTGTTCTCTGTGCACCTCTTCTTCTCACTCCATCTCTGGCCTGCCATTCAGTTACGCTCGCTCTCCTTCTGTTATCTCTTCTGTGAAAGACGTGACCTGAGGTGTGTGTGTGTGTGTGGAGTTACCTGGAAACAAGCTCAGAATTACTAGATGCGGGAGCTTCAGGCCCCTTAGGTTAATCTCCTTGGTGTGGTGTGATGTGGTGTGGCGGGGGGGAGTGTTGTGTGGTGTGGTGTGGTGTGGCGGGGGGGAGGGTTGTGTGGTGTGGTGTGGTGTGGTGTGGCGGGGGGGAGGGTTGTGTGGTGTGGTGTGGGGAGGGTTGTGTGGTGAGGTGTGGTGTGGTG
>NW_027643677.1:17500-22500 GCF_032717465.1 Coenobita brevimanus
CAAAACGCCTCCATGTCGCTCTGTCACCCACCATTTGACTACCCTCCCCCCAGCTCACCCCCCCTCCCTTATATACCTCTCAACTCCATCCCTCCACCTCATCCTCGGTCTACCTCTCCCTCTCCCTCCCTCCACCTCACCTACACACACCCTCTTAGTCAGTTTTTCATTCTCCATTCTCTTCACATGTCCAAACCACCTCAGTGTATTTCTCCTAATCTTCTCAACCACATCCACATCCACCCCACAACGTTCCTTCACTTCTTCATTCGTCAACCTGTCAGCAATGATGTGCGTAATTGGGAATTAATAAAGCTTTAGGTTCATCTTGTATATGAGAGAAAATGACTGGAAATATCAACAGTACCCCCAACAGTCTAATACCACAGCCATCTCCCGTCCGCCCATGCCTGGAATTTTTCCTTTAACCATTCTTTTCCCCAAATGGAGAGTTGTGGCAGACTCCTGTATTCCATAAACTAGCATGTTATTCGCTCTACGTACAGATTATTATGCGAAAATCTTGCACGTCATTGGCCACGAGATTTTAGGTAAAGAGATTTTGAAGTGAATGTAAGGGTGGGAAATTTATCTTGACTGCTTTTGGTCTGGGAGTTTACTGTTAGTAGTAGTAGTAGTAGTAGTAGTTTGAGAGATCAGCATTCAAGATTTCATTGACGAATAGTATGGAACCTCCGGTAGAGTTACGACATATCAGCAGTGTCTGACTTGGTAGGTTCCTTTTAATACAATAGACGACATTTTGAGCATTATTTCAGCTCTCGGTGTCAATGCACTTCTAAGCTTTCTCATTTTCCAACCAGATTTTCATATAGTAGTTTGTCTTAAGGGTACTACTGAGCCTCCATGACTAACACAGATAGTGGAGTACCAACATATCCAGTACTCCAATGCTAGGGAGGCCATGTGGAGTGCTTTTGGTCATGCCTGAGTTCGCTGGCTTTTCTTTGTTTGTTCTTAAATTCTGGTGGCCTCAGTAATCCAATTATTTACTCAGAGAATTTTCACAGGATGCTTATCTAATTAGACTTGTTATTTACGGCTAATGTTTAAGGCTGTTAATATAAAAAGAGGGTAATCACACAAGATAACAGTTATTTATCTGAAGACATAATCAGGTTAGGAAAGAAACTCAAACATTCCTGTATTTCACGCTTATATGTATCAACATCTACACTTCGTGGCTTTGCAAAAGATGAATTTATGTCGTTTCGAAGACTGGTGAGTAGAGAGGGACTGGCGGGGATGTGTGGTGGTGTGGGGCGGGATATGGTGACACACTGCAGTAAAGAAATGCCACATAGCTCTCTGTTGGCTGCTCCTGTTACTGGCCGCTCGTCACCCCTGCGAAAGGAATAATATCTTAGTTAACCTTCACTGCCACAGATCTTTAGTATTAAATAAAATCGTCTTGAGATAGTAAGAATAAAATAAAAAACTATGATCTAGCATTAATTGGGTTAGTAATGGTAACACAACCAGGGTCTTGTGTATCATATTCTACTGCAAGTGACTTTGGAGACTTTGTGAGGTGTGGCTGTGTGGAAGTGTAGCAATGTGCAGGGGTGTGTGTCTCACAAATCAAAAAGAAAATATTAAACAAAGCATCAGCCTTCAACCAAGCATATCCCAGACAAGAAAACAACTACACTCATTCACTGCTGCGAAGGTTACGGCTAGAACATCGCCCCCTTCCCAATATAATCGACGAACAAAACCAAAACTGCAAACACTGCAACGCAAACTCTCCTTTTCCCCTACTACATTATCTACTAAAATGCCCTGCAACCGAACTACTCAGAGCGGCAGAATCTACCCCAACCCACACATCCCACCCACTCAACCCTCCGCCCCCCCCCCTCGTCACGTCTTACAGCTGTCTATCTATTGCCAGACGCCTTCATCCCATACGGGGTGGCCACAAACAAATCGCCTCCACGTCGCCCTGTTCCCCGCCATTTCACTGTCCTGCTCCCAACTCACACACCCCCTCTCATATACCTCTCCACTCCATCCCTCCATCTCATCCTTGGCTTCCCCCTCCCTCTCTCCCCCTCCACGTCACTCACATACACTCTCCTCGTCAGTCTCTCACTCTCCATCCTCTCCACATGGCCAAACCACCTCAATGTGTCGTAGATGTTGCACCTAAATAACGCTCACTCCTTTATTACTCCAGTTCTAATCTTTCTCCCTATTTTCCCTCTTCTTACTACCTCCTGTCCAACCACACACACCGACCAGGCCGTAATCAAGGCTCGGTCTCCTCTATAGGCGGAGATAATCTATAAACAACAACAACAACAACAACAACAACAGTCAGGTCCTCGCTCCTTCACCAGGCGGCCAGGAATAGGTTTGGCCAGTAACTCTCTCTCTCTCTCTCTCTCTCTCTCTACTGTACCTAACTGTCTATCTACCTACCTTTCTATCTATATCATCATCATCATCATACCCCTTTATCCACCTCTCTCTCTCTCTCTCTCTCTCTCTCTCTCTCTGATTTTTGCTGTTGTCTAATGATGTGAAACACGTTTGAATTACTCGGGTGTTTAGGCTGGTGGTGGTGGTGGTTGTGGTTATTGTGGTGGTGGTGGTGGTGGTGGTGGTGGTGCTTCTGGTAGTTGTGGTAGGCAAAGGCAGTGGTAGTGGTGGTTCTGGTAGGGGTAGTAAGGAATGAAGGTAGCTGTGGCAGTGACTGTGGTGGCAGATGGGGCAGCCAGAGGGAGGGGGAGGCCAAGGATGAGATGGAGGGATGGAGTGGAGAGGTATATGAGAGAGGGGGGGGGGGTGAGCTGGGAGAAGGGCAGTGAAGTGGCAGGGGACAGGGCGACATGGAGGCGATTTGTTTGTGGCCACCCCTTACGGAATTAAGGCTTCTGGGGAGGCGGTGGCTCAATCGGTAGAGAGTTGGCCTGCAGTCCTGACGGACCCAGGTTCAAATCCCGCTGGGGCAGGGAACAGTTTAAGGATTTGAATTTCACAAAATCAGACTTTACTGATCTACCAGAAGACCCGCCGACATGTCGTAAAAATACCCCCGCTAATACCAATACACCAGTCCTGTATGAGACAGCCCTAGCATGTATTCAGTGTGGCCGGTGGGTGTTAGCGCCGAAGTGGTGACATGTAGAGGTGTGCGGTATGTAGGAGGACTACTGGGCCTTGAAAGTCGGTCACATAAAAAAAAAAAAAAAAGATAAATAGATGAACAGATAGACCGTCAGATGTAAACAAACAGTACAGTGGGGGTGGTAGGGAGGAAAGGACAGCGGTCAGTTGCAATTTCACGACATAGATATTCGCTGCCGTTTTTTTTCTTTTGCTTCGGCCATTTAACTGTAATTCACTGGGTCGGTCAGGATCACTTGATGGTCGTGATCGTCAGCTTTTACCCTCCCGGAAAGGAGCTAAGAGCTCATATAGTCCGATCTATGGGCAAGGCTGTGACCTTCACACAAGCACACACCCGTCCCCTTGCTCCAGGGGGACAGTAACCACCCACTTCGTCAGTGAAACTTTTCGCAACCTGAGCGAGGCGCGAACTCCCGTCCACCAGTTGGCAAGCAAGAGCGTTGCCACTGCACCAACGAGCGGTGTGTGTGTGTGTGTGTGTGTGTGTGTGTGTGTGTGTGTGTGTGTGTGTGTAGCTGTAGATGACAGTGGTAGGGAATCAAGAAGGTAAAAGTGGTGTTGTTGGATGTGGCGGTTATGTAAAAGGAACGTTGTGTGTGTGTGTGTGTGTGTGTGTGTGTGTGTGTGTGTGTGGCTAAATATGGTCGATCATCCTGTTTTAAGGTGTTTGTAATTCATCCCTAATGAAATAAAGAAAAAAAAAACTCCAATTCTCCCCCCGTCTCTCTGTCATTGGTCCTCTCCCGACTTCCTCCTCCATCCCTGTCTCGTACCCTTTCCTGTCCTAGGCCATTCTCTTCTCTGCCCTTCAAATCAATCAACCTCCCCGCTGGCAAACATCGTCTTACCCCCCCCCCCCGCGGTAGAGAAGCGACTGAGTGTCTGTCAACGCATCGCATCGTCCAATGATCAATCGTCATCGCCGCGTGAGGGCAGCACCTTACAATGTCACCTCCATCACATTGCCTGCCTGTCATCGCCGCACGAGGCACTAAACAGACACATATCCTAAAAAAAATACAAACGTTAAGGCCTATAGCTTCTATTTGGATCAGAAACAGACAAGATTTTATTCAGGATTAATGAAGAAACTAAATTCTTATGGAAGAGGTGTTGCAAAGCCTCTACTACTTGGTATGAGGCTGGCAGGTGCCGTCCCTGGCTCAATTACGTCCCACATCGGTAACACACCCTCCCTCCCGGCGTTAGGGAGGCAAACTGAGGTTCCGACTTCCGGGTTCGTGGGAGAATCATATGATAAATAGAAAACATGCTAAATACAGCAAACAGAAGAAATTCGTCCAATTATTTCCAAATTAACATAGCAAATTCACAAACTTCCTTCCTAATATAAATTCTACAACCAGTCAGAGTCCTCACTGTACTAAGATTTTATGCCTTGTCAATCACATATATATGTAAAAAAATGTTTTAAAGATATATTAGTCTAAAGAAGTTTTGTCGCAGAGCAGCACCAGTAACATGCAAGAGGTCGACAGGAAAATAAATCTGTGCTATTATTTCTTCAACGAGAAAGGCAGTTATATATCTCTTATAGCATATAAAATATAGCCAACAATTATTGTCCGCAACGGCTTAAGGGTTTTATGCAATATCACACCACTACATCTAAAAAAATTGGCTAAAAAATAATCAACTCGGCTTAGCCCAGAGATGTTAGCGAGCCCGAGAAGTTACCGGACATTTCTAGTAATATTATTATTTTGAAATTTCGGTGCTGTTCAAATATACTGAGAGAGGAGTTCATACTAGTTCTTCTATAACATAATGCCCAACAACGCTAATATGTCTTTTTTTGTCCAGATGTTCAAAAATATTAACTT
>NW_027643677.1:42500-50000 GCF_032717465.1 Coenobita brevimanus
GTCGCTCTGATAGTGCAAAGGTAGAGAAGATCTATGGTCACTCCCATAAAAACCCGGTAGAGACGATCTATGGTCGCTCCCATAAAACCCCGGTAGAGACGATCAATGGTCGCTCCCGTAACACCCAGGTAGAGACGATCAGTGGTCGCTCCCTTGGCCCTCCGGTAGAGACGATCTATGGTCGCTCCCATAAAACCCCGGTAGAGACGATCAATGGTCGCTCCCCTAAAACTCGGGTAGAGACGATCCACGGTTGCTCCCCCAAAACCCAGGTAGAGACGATCCATGGTCGCTCCCTTGGCCCCCCGGTAGAGACGATCAATGGTCGCTCCCCTAAAAACCAGGTAGAGACGATCAATGGTCGCTCCCCTAAAAATCAGGTAGAGACGATCAATGGTTGCTCCCCTAAAGCTCAGGTAGAGACGATCAACGGTCGCTCCCTCAGCACTCCGGTAGAGACGATCAATGGTCGCTCCCCTAAAAACCAGGTAGAGACGATCTATGGTCGCTCCCCTAAAAATCCGGTAGAGACGATCAATGGTCGCTCCCCTAAAGCTCAGGTAGAGACGATCAACGGTTGCTCCCTCAGCACTCCGGTAGAGACGATCGATGGTCGCTCCCAGGGTATAGTGAGGAGAAAGACGTCTCCATGACCGGAGGTTGAACTCCAGGGGTCTCGCTCCGGAAATTCTCGGAGAGACCTCCCTGTTTCCCCCGGCCTCTGTTCCCTACGCGTGGCCTTTGAGAAGACCCACCTGTCGGGCCCCCGTGACAGCCGCTGCCGCAGTCCTCCCCTGACGGCGCCCCTGCTCGTGGGAGACCGCAGTCTGTCGCCTCTTCCGGCCCGCCCTAGGACACCCGGGCGAGACCTCACCACGCCCCCACGACGCCGGGACCTGACCCAGAGGTTCCTAGACCTCTTCGGCCCCAGTCCTAAGGGCCTTACACCGGAGCCCAGTCCGGAAACCCCCGGACGCGAGAGGACGCCCTCGCGAGTCGCCCCGTGCCCTCTCGGCTCGCCCCGCCCTGACGACGCCCTCAGTCCGACCGGATCACCGATGATGTGTCCGTGTTTCTCTCCATGAGGAAATACGAGTGATCCTGTAACAATCGTGAAGTAGGTTAAGTGTGACTCCTTTTCTCTTAGAATAAGTATTGTGCAGTAACTTTATGTAATCTCAATTGGGGCAAACCAGGGCATAATACCCAGTTGAAGGACGAGAATGTGGGTTGAGACCTCAAGTGAAAATACGTGCGAGTGTCATCCCGAAGCTTTTTAAAGACATATCTCTAGAGCCCGAAGAAAGACTAAAATATTATTGGAGTGCTATTGGCTAATCTCTGAGTAATATGGTGGAGTAGTATTTACGAGTGTTCCGACTTTGTTACGCGTTGTGAAGCGAGAGTCTACATAACATATCTAGGAGATGTGTAATGAATAAGTTGTGCCTGTAGAAACCTATTTTCACCAAAACAACAAGGACGGCGAGTAATAACGATATTCCCCTCCTCCGCACACTATTCCTAAAAACTCTCTCCATTCCTCGCTCCCTCTCTTAAAGTCAAAGTAAGAATCAGAGTTAATTGTCAAAGAGTCTTCGCCAACAGAAAACACCTAAACTCCCTTGCTAATATCGGGCATCCTTAAATATTACCATAACTGTCTCCTCGCCATTTTAAGTCACTCTCCGTGTCTCCCCTACCTCCTCCTGGTGGATCACAAACCCCCCCCCCCGCCTCACGCGCTCTGCGCGCACCTGTATTTACTGCACTCCTAGTACTAAGATTTGTTGTATTGTCATTAGTATCTAGAAAGCTAGTATCCTGCGAGATACACAATATTTTAGATAAGGTTTTTGTATTGCTCTATATTGTGATGTAATGTCTGCTGAAGTGTCCTGTGTCTGACTGAAGTAATATACGTGTATGGTGTTGCCGAAGGTTTTTATGTCCTACCTCTCTTTATTGCACTAGCTCCGGTCTCGAAAGAGGACCCCGCTCCGCGTTGAGTTGAATAGGTACGAGAAGTCGAGCCTAATTCAACTCAGCATTACACTGGTGGCCAGCGGTGGTTCTAGATCCGAGCGTAGAAGAGAGGTAAATAGGAAATATTTGGGAAAATGGCAACTAAATTGCACGTTCAGTTACCCAAGTTTGACCCTGACCAGTATGACATACACACATATCTTGCAATAGTTAAACCCTTACTAGATATTGGCTTCGATAATGACCAACAAAAAATTGCAGTCACACTACCACTACTGGGTAAAGCCGCAGCGAATATTGCGCCAAAAATTGTCCCAGAACTCACCTGGCAGAACTTTACCAAGTTCGCGGTCCAAGCCATCACCCCATCACTAGGGAAAGTGGTGGCTCTATCCAAATTGGATAGCTTTACTTATGACGGGGATTTAGATAATACCTTGTTGCAGGCAAGAAGCCTGATTATTGCTGCCTACCCGGAGACAGACGAAGAAACCCGGGCTCAGCACACCTTTAATACTCTGCTCCGAGTACTCCCAAGTGTTGTGAAGCAACACTTTACTATCCACGACCCGACAGGAGACATGGATAGGGATATACAGCTGATACGGCGCCTCCTGACCACCTGCCCTCCTCCACAACAAATTAATGTTGTCAAGAAATTCCCCACCCGGCCCCCGGCTCCCCCAGCCGCACCACGTCCGCCCCAGCCCCACACCAGCCCGACCCCGACGCCTAGCCCACCCAGGGCGCACTCCTCTCGTCGGCGCCCCACCCCGCGAGAAAACCCAAACTTAATTCTGATCAACCCGTGGGAATTCACAGCCTGCAACTCCCGTTGCCCCCTTCATGACATACGGGACCAGCTGAAAGCTGCTCGCCGCAAAAGCACAACCCCGGGTTCGCGTAAGGTCTCCGCCCTAGAAGGCGAAACCCCAGGGGACGAGCTGGCGCCGGCTGACGACCCCCCACCAGGAGAATTAGAGCAGGAACAGGAGCACGAGAGCCCTAGCCAGCTGGATTTTTAGGCCCGCCCCCGCACCAACCCACGGTGGCAGGGGCCATCACCCCTAAGTATCGCCCCCCAGTATACCACAAAATGAAAATCAACGGCGTGAAGGCCAGACTACTAGTCGATACGGGAGCAGCCAGATCCTGTCTTTACAGCCATTATTTCTCCCGCTACAAATCACGGTTTGGCCCGCTCCGCCCCACTACCACTCACCTTATAGACGCGGGGGATGGCCCCCTGCCCATCCGTGGGGAGACTCGGGCCCTACGGGTCGACACCCACCAGCCAGTATCTGCCCAGCACCCCTTCATCATTTTTTATTCCTCCTGCCGGAGCTATGACGGATATTTAGGGCTAGACCTACTTCAAAAACTCGTAGCCACTATCGACTGTCGCAACAGACAACTCCAGTTCCACCCCCCACCCCGCTCCGCTCCAGCCGTTTGTACCTGCACGCCGCAGCCCCGGCCGGAGGACCCACACAACCCCCCCCCCGGCACTCTTTCTCTTTTTTTTCCCCTTCTTCGCCTCCCCCTTCCCCCGCGCCACCCCACCCCACTCTTGCCCCCTCCTTCCCTGCCACCATTTCCGCCGCCGTTACCATCCCCTCACACCACGAGGCATGGGTGCCCCTGAACAGGCCCTCGGGCCCATCCGTTTTGTTCTCCCCCCTCCCTGCCGGACCCCTTTCCACCTGCCTCGTTTCCCCTACCTTTCTCCCCCCCCACCGCGCTGCCATTCGCATCGCCAATCTCGCACCATCCCCTCTCACCCTCCCCAAAGGGCTTATCGTCGGAGAGATGGAAGAAGCCGAGCCCTGCGTCCCGTCCCCCCTCCCACCGCCCCGCCCCCTTCCCCCCATCCCTGACCATCTCTCCGACCAACAGTCAGACGCCTTACGCCGCCTCCTCCTGGAGTTCCAGGATTTGTTTGCGGCAGGGCCCACAGATATAGGACACACTACGTACCTGTCTCACGAGATCCATACGACAGGCCCTCCGATACGACAACCTTCCCGACGTAAGAACCCCCGACAGAGAGAAGAGGAGGACCGCCAAGTGCGCGAAATGGAAGAGGCGGGTGTTATTTCCCCCTCCACCAGCCCGTGGTCCTCCCCCGTCGTTCTAGTGAAGAAAAAAGACGGCACGATGCGGTTTTGCATCGATTACCGCCGTGTGAACGACGTCACGATTAAGGATGCTACTCCCCTCCCCCGCATCGACGATTCCCTAGACTCCCTATACGGGGCGTCTTGGTTTTCTACCCTTGACCTCCAGTCTGGATATTGGCAGGTCCCCGTCCACCCGGATCATCGAGGCAAGACGGCCTTCTCTACCAGTAATGGCCGACATTATGAATTTAATGTCCTGCCATTCGGCCTCTGCAATGCCCCTGCCACGTTTTCCAGGCTGATGGAATCTGTTTTAAGCGGCCTCACTTGGGAGATATGTTTGGCCTATCTTGATGATGTCATTGTTTTTAGCCAAACCTGGGCCGATCACTTGCAGCGCCTCCGCCGAGTTTTCACCCGAATTCGCCAGGCAGGCCTCAAGTTACATCCATCCAAATGTGTCCTGGCCGCAAAAACCGTCGCGTTTCTAGGCCATACCATTTCCCAAGCAGGAATTTCCCCAGACCCCGACAAGCTGCGTGCCATAGCGGACATACCACCTCCGCAGGATGTCCACGGCATCCGTGCCTTTTTGGGGCTCGCATCCTACTACCGCCGCTTCGTGAAGGGGTTTGCACAGATTGCTAAACCTCTTCACGACCTGACGAGAAAAGGGGAACCTTTCCTCTGGACAGAGGACCGACAAACCGCTTTCCAGCAGCTGAAAGACAAGCTTATCTCGGCCCCCATCGTGGCCTTCCCCGACTATGCCCTCCCTTTTCGCCTCTACACGGACGTCTCCCTTGACGCCATTGGCGCTGTTCTAGCCCAGGTACAGGCCGGTCGGGAACACATTATTGCTTGTGCCAGCCGCACACTGAACCCGGCCGAGAAAAATTATGCCACCACCAAGTGAGAATGCCTCGGCATAATCTGGTCCCTCCAATATTTTAGGGCTTACCTTTCCGGGACCCAAGTCACTATAATAACCGACCACCAATCACTCCAGTGGCTGCGACAATCGGACTCCCAGAACGCTCAAACCGTCCGATGGCGTGACACCCTAGAGGAATTCCAATACGAGATCTCGTACAGACCCGGGAAGCTCCACACCAACGCAGATGCCCTCTCCCGCCTTCCCATCCGTGCGATCCAACCAGACCGGGACCTGCTAGAACTCTGGCACCACAAGGAACGCCCCCCCTGGATTCCAGCCTACCTGTTTCCCAAATTGTGCCGACAGGGCGACCACCTTTTAACCCCGTCTGGACACATCCTCTTGGCCCCCGATGCGGCACGTGACACCCTGCGCCAGTTACACGCCCACAACGGCATCCATTTGGGCACAAAAAAAATTGCTACAGGTGTTTAATGACGTCTACTGGGCCCCGAACCCCTCCACCCTCGCCAAGGAAATTATTCAAACTTGCCGCACCTGCGCGCTCGGGAAAGACATTACCCGGACCGCCGGGCCTTCTGGCCATATCACCGCCCACAAACCCTGGCAGCTCCTAGCAGTCGACGTGGTAGGGCCTCTCCCTCCTAAATCGGGATATAAGTACGTGATCACTTTTGTCGACATGTACTCCAAGTTCGTAATAGCCTGCCCCGCTAAAGAACATCACGCCGTCGCTGTCGCCGATGCCTTACTCCGACACGTTTTCCCCTACTTTGGCATTCCCCAGGCCATCCATTCCGATAATGCCCCCGAATTCTCCGGGAAAGTCTGGGAAGAGCTGGCCAGGATTTTTGGATACGAAATCTCCCACTCCTCACCATATTGGCCTCAAGGGAACGCGGTGTGTGAACGCAGCCATCGTACCTTGGCAAATCAGCTACGGACCAGAATCGAGACTACAAAAGACAACGATTGGCCAGCACACGTCAAAATCGTCCAGTGGGGCATGAATTCGTGCCCCCGAGAGGACGGGGTTTCCCCCCACGAAAGGATCTTTGGCGAGACCCCCTCCTACTACCTTTACGCCATCAACTGCAGCCGCCCACCTCCGCCCCTGCAACGGACCCGCTACACTTGCTAAAAAGGCGGGTATACCACCTACAGCGGAACTTAGATCTTGAACCCGACACAGCCACCAACCCCTACAAGCAGGATGACACCGTAGTCATCGCCCAACTCCACAACCCCCACAAACTTGCCCCCCGTTTCACGGGCCCCCACACCATCACCAAGATCCCCAACCCTTACCAGGTGGTCGTGGACTACCACGGCACTCCCCGTACCCTCCGAAACCGACACGTGCGCCCCTTCCGCACGCCCATTCCCCCTGCCCCGACCCCACCCCCCCAACCCCGCACGGCTCCCGCTCCACCCTCTACAACCACATATGAGTGCTACATCTCCTCCTCCCCTTCCCCCTCTCCCCCCCCTACCACCTCCGCCTCTCCTGCCCCAGGCACCTCACCTGACATCTCCCCCGCCACCCCCCCTCCCCCTAGCCCCACCCATCCGTGGCTTGCCCCTCAGTCCTCACTCCCCCATCTCCGGCCCCTGCCGCCACCCCCTCCCCCCAGCCCATCACCACCCCTTCCGCCCACACCACCACCCCTTCACCACAACCCTCTTCCACCCCCCTTCCCCTGCCCACCACCCGGACGCCCACTCCACCAATACCACGTTCTACCACGCCCACGGCACGAAAGACAACACGCCCACACCTAACGCCCCCCTCCCCCCCACCCCTACCCACACCACCACCACCCCTTCACCACCACCCCCTTCTCCCCCCCTTCCCATGCCCACCACCCGTACGCCCACTCCACCAATACCACGTTCTACCACGCCCGCGGCACGAAAGACAACACGCCCACACGCAACGCCCCCCTCCCCCCCCACCCCTACCCTCACCACCACCACCACCCGCTCGGGCCGCCTCTCACGCCCACCTGCCTGATATTCCCACACCCTTACACCACCCACCTCCCCGCGACTTCACACCGTCCAGCTACATCGGGCCCAAATCCCTCCTACCTGCACTCCCCAGAGACTCAACGCCGCATTACTACCGCACAAAACCTGGCCTTCGCCCACTCTGTCCGGCATTCCACCTCCAACCACACCGACAACCACACCAAGCAACATGAGGATTAAGCGAGCTGTATGGGCCCCTTCCTTTGCCAAGAACCACCGGCTCCGCGGGCCCCACCACCTGTTAAATATCCTCAAGCACACCACCACCCCCTCCGCCCTCTTCCTCACCTATGACCAAGCACAAGAGGAAAATTCTTACACTGCCGCCTGGCAGCACACACTCCGACACCTCCAGCCCGTTTACACCACCTCCAACACTCTAGCGTTCCACCTCCAGCCACAGGGACGTGACTTTTTTCAAGAACACAGTGGTGAAATGCGTGGCTTTGACATACAATACTCCTG
>NW_027643677.1:55000-67064 GCF_032717465.1 Coenobita brevimanus
TAGACTTATATGCTTTTCTGCCGCGAGCTTGCTTGATTTGTTTTGCGAAGTAGATTGACTTGGGCATTGTTTTGTATGGTAATCTAGCTTCATCCATGATATAAATGCAGTCAGGACTATAGCCTCCCTCGTCGATTAGCTCCTTCAGATAAGTAGAAAACATCCCAGCTGCCACGCTGTCTGCTGAGGCACTCTCTCCAGTCAGCTTCACATTACGAATTCCTTTCCTTCCCAGGAAACGCTGTAACCACCCATTTGATGCAGTAACCTTGCCTGGAGGGGAGTTTGACTTGTGGCAAATAATTTGTTAAAATGCCTTTGCTTGCTCTTCTGGTAAATTACCAATATGCTGGGAATCGAACCCGGGACTCTCAGGTGAGAGCCAGGCAGCATACCACTACACCACGACCAGGTAAAAGTTAACTCACGTTGTCACAATCTTGTAACCAACGTCCCTCCGCCCCCACTGTGGGCATCAAGAGGATGAGTTAATTTAATTTGACGCTTGTCCAGTGGTACCCCCTCTTGTTCTTTCCTCGATATCCTGATGTTCAGAAACTTCTCCATCTTTACCACTCGATCGTCTGTAGTGTAAGTGTGAGAGTCTAGGCCAGACGAGCCACAGGCCTTGATGCTTTTCAAAATTTCCACCTTGTTCTTCCAAATTGCTCTCACTGATGATTAACCCAACCCCACAGCTTTACCGATGGCTGTATTACCCTCACCATTCTCTTTTCTCTCGATAACATCTCTCTTCATCTGTAGAGCGATACTCTTACGTTTCCCTCCTTGACTTAGTGGCATAATAGCAGCCAAATGATATGCAACTCAGGCTGTGCAAAAATAAGCGAAATTGTGCGACCGGCAAACAATCACGAGGTCAATGGAGGGCAAGCAAGGGGCAGACTGAGCACTATGTTCAAATGGCGAGAGCGGAGGAATACTGCTCAACTATGAACCTGACTCACAAGTGGTGCAGTAGCTACACACAGCCAGCTGGCGGCAACTCCACTCATCCACTAGTGATGGGCAATACTCGCTTATTCTGGTAATCGATTATTTCGATTACTTTTGTGGTCAGTAATCGATTAGTAATCGATTAATTTCGATTACTTTTACCTTAAAATAGATATTACATGTATATACTGGTAGAGAATAAAGTACTGTATAAAATTTTATGATCTTCGGTTAACATTCTCTCTCTCTCTCTCTCTCTCTCTCTCTCTCTCTCTCTCTCTCTGCCAGGCACAGCCAGGCCACCACAGCCTGGCATAAAATGATGGAGTGCACGCATAATTGCGTTTCTCCCCGAATTTAGGCCACTATGTGTAGCAAGCCGCATAAAATGACTTAATTTCACATAAACTGATAATTATTGAATGAATATTTTGCCGCTTGCATAAATGTAGAAATGCATAAACTGAACATGCATAAATGGGGCCCACTGTACTTTCAATACAGGTGTCATTAGGCTGATGCCAACAGTTTCTCTGACTGCCAACAGGTTTTTTACTGTTATGAATTATGTAATGATCAATTTTTGCATCTATATCAATCAATCTATTGTTACATCAGGTGAGTGGATGGTACCTATTAGATGGATAAACAGAGCTAGATAGATAGATAAATAACCAATACGAATTATGTAATGATCAATTTTTGCATCTATATCAATCAATCTATTGTTACATCAGGTGAGTGGATGGTACCTACTTGCCCCGGAGGTGTCCTTTGCTATCAAGAGTCCCTATCAACAACGGTCTTCACTGGAAGGGGGGGGGACTAATTGGTCAGATGTATCTATTTCTGATCTGCGATAGATTAAAGGTGAACTGAGTGGCCTGGCTGGAGGTTGGCTGTAAGGAAAAAACTATATAATAATAATAATAATGACAATGATGGGTGTAATTATAAGAAATATTTATTATTATAGTAATATTAATAGTGATAGCTTATAGTAATATTAATAGTGATAGCTTATAGTATTATTAATAGTGATAGCTTATAGTATTATTAATAGTGATAGCTTATAGTAATATTAATAGTGATAGCTTATAGTAATATTAATAGTGATAGCTTATAGTATTATTAATAGTGATAGCTTATAGTATTATTAATAGTGATAGCTTATAGTAATATTAATAGTGATAGCTTATAGTAATATTAATAGTGATAGCTTATAGTAATATTAATAGTGATAGCTTATAGTAATATTAATAGTGATAGCTTATAGTATTATTAATAGTGATAGCTTATAGTATTATTAATAGTGATAGCTTATAGTAATATTAATAGTGATAGCTTATAGTATTATTAATAGTGATAGCTTATAGTATTATTAATAGTGATAGCTTATAGTATTATTAATAGTGATAGCTTATAGTATTATTAATAGTGATAGCTTATAGTATTATTAATAGTGATAGCTTATAGTATTATTAATAGTGATAGCTTATAGTATTATTGATAGTGATAGCTTATAGTAATATTAATAGTGATAGCTTATAGTATTATTAATAGTGATAGCTTATAGTAATATTAATAGTGATAGCTTATAGTATTATTAATAGTGATAGCTTATAGTAATATTAATAGTGATAGCAATGGCAATATAATAATAATAATAGTAATAATAATAATAATAATAATAATAATAATAATAATACAGTAATAATAATAATAATAATAATAATAATAATAATAATAATACAGTAATAATAATAATAATAATAATAATAATAATACAGTAATAATAATAATAATAATAATAATAATAATAATAATAATAATAATACAGTAATAATAATAATAATAATAATAATAATAATAATACAGTAATAATAATAATAATAATAATAATAAAAATAATACAGTAATAATAATAATAATAATAATAATAATAATACAGTAATAATAATAATAATCATAATAATAATCATCATCATCATCATAATAATCATAATCATAATAATCATCATCATCATCTGGACCTCCTTTCCCACCCTAGGGCAGGGTGAGGAGTTGCAACATCCAGACAGCCCAAATCTGCCCAGTCCAATGGGCCACGCTTCCATTCACTCATCATTCAAGCCCCCGGAATCCTGGCTCTATCGGATACATCAGCAAACTTTCACCACTGACGAAGAGAGTGTATGTGAGTGAGGTGGAGGGGGGAAGAGGGAGGGGGAGGCCGAGGATGAGGTGGAGGGATGGAGTGGAGAGGTATATGAGAGAGGGGGGTGTGAGTTGGGAGCAGGGCAGTGAAATGGCGGGGGACAGGGCGACTTGGAGGCGATTTGTTTGTGGCCACCCCAAATGGGATTGAGGCGTCTGGCAATAGATAGACAGACTGTAGCTTCACATAAACGTATCTGACTGAGTCAATATATATAGAGTACTTATAGAGAGAGAGAGAGAGAGAGAGAGAGAGAGAGAATAACACAAGTTATATTGATAGACAGACAGAGGGTAACAGACAGATAGATAGATAGATAAATAGACAGAGGCAAAAACAATCCTTCATGATGAGTACACGTAGAAAAACAGAATGATAGATAGGCAGATAGATACACAACCAGCCTGATAGATAGATAGAGATAGATAAACAAGTAGACAATGATAGGCATACCTACCCGACAGACAGACAGACAGATAGACAAGCAGCCAGATAGATAGATGAACTGATAGATATATTCCAAAGCATGACTCTTGCAATAGATAGATGGATAGCAAGATAGATACATAAGCTGACAGCCAGAGATAGATAGCCAGATTGATAGATAGACAGCCACCCTGATAGATACACAGACAGATAGATAGTGAGCCTGATAGATAAACAGATAGATATACTCACAGAAGCATGGCTCTCCCAATAAGAATGATAGACAGAGCAAAATAGATAGATAACTTGCCAGATAGATAGATAACCAGCCCAACAGATAATGATACATGTAGATAGATGGAGCCAGATAGATAATGATAGATAGATAGAGCCAGATAGATAGATAACCAGCCCAATAGATAGACAGATAGATACAAAAACATGATCCTTGTAAAATATAGAGCCAGATAGATAAACAGACCCAGGTAGGCAGATAGATACAATACCAGCCAGACCCCCTGAGATAGATAAATTGATAGATAGACTCACAGCAGCCTGATCCTTGCAATGGCTCTCCTACATAATGAATGATAGATAGTAAAACAGACAGATAGATAGACAGCCAGATAGATACACAACCACCCTGATAGATTAACAGATAGATAAAGTCACTGCGCCTGATCCTTGCAATGGCTCTCCTACATAATGAGAGAATGATAGATAGTAACAGATAGATAGATAGACAGCCAGATAGATACACAACCACCCTGATAGATAGATAGATAAAGTCACTGCGCCTGATCCTTGCAATGGCTCTCCTACATAATGAGAGAATGATAGATAGTAACAGATAGATAGATAGACAGCCAGATAGATACACAACCACCCTGATAGATAGATAGATAAAGTCACTGCGCCTGATCCTTGCAATGGCTCTCCTACATAATGAGAGAATGATAGATAGTAACAGATGGATAGATAGACAGCCAGATAGATACACAACCACCCTGATAGATAGATTAACAGATAGATAAAGTCACTGCACCTGATCCTTGCAATGGCTCTCCTATATAATGAGAGAATGATAGATAGTAACAGATAGATAGATAGACAGCCAGATAGATACACAACCACCCTGATAGATAGATAAACAGATAGATGTAGTCCCAGTAGCCTGACCCGTGCACAGTAGCTCCAGTCATGCCCTAGGTGTGGCAATTGCATAGGCCAGTCTCTCCGTTGCAGGTGTCTCCATGTCGTTGCACTGGCACACTGCAATGAGAAAACGTACATGAAGGCATATGTACGCATGGAGGTGCACATGAACAGACAGACAGAGATACAGACACACACTGTACATACATATATACACATAATCTCCTCCTCTCTCTGTTGCAATCGTCTCCATGTTGTTGCATTGGCACACTGCAATGAAAAAACGTACATGAAGGCATATGTAAACATGGAAATGCACATAAATAGAAAGAGGTACATAAAAGGGTACACATGGAGATAAATACATACACAAAGAGAGAGAGAGGTACACACAGATACAGATAAACGCACATACTCCCTTCCTCTCTCTGTGTATGAAGTATTACCACACTGCAACAAGGAAACATACACAAAGACTGACGTACATAGAGAATGTACACAGTGATAAAGGTACACACAGACACAGAGACAGAGATGTACACACATACATACACACATACACATCGGGAATGGTACCGGTACACATGGAGATGTACGTATGTCACAGCAATATGCAGTATATGTACAAAAGATACACACACATACACACAGACAGAGGTACACACAGAGACAGATATGAAGACACATACATACACAGATGCACACAAGGATGGGTACACATGGAGATGTACGTACAAACACAGCATTATGTACAATATGCTCAAAAGATATACACACATGTACACAGACAGAGGTACACACACAGACACAGGTACACATAGACACAGGTACACACACACACACACAGTTAGACAGGATGGATGACAGATGGTGCTCCGGCAACAACAAAGGCCACATCACCAGCTGGCTAAGTATATTATTTGCAGCGTTGGTCAAGTGATAGGAAGTGTTAGGAGAAATACATTGAGGTGGTTTGGCCGTGTGGAGGGGATGGAGAGTGAAAGACTAATGAGGAGAGTGTATGTGAGTGAGGTGGAGCAGGGGAGAGGGAGGGGGAGGCCAAGGATGAGATGGAGGGATGGAGTGGAGAGGTATATGAGCGAAGGGGGTGTGAGCTGGGAGAACGGCAGTGAAATGGCAGGACACCAGGCGACGTGGAGGCGATTTGTTTGTGGCCACCCCTTGTGGGATTGGGGTGTCTGGCAAAAGATAGATAGATTGGTCAAGCTCATGTCCCTATTGCAAAATGGGAGACTAAGGCAAAACAGACTCTATAAATTGGTGTGTTTTATGCAGGAAAAGCAGTCAGAAAAAGATAAATAAGTGACAAACATACAACGAGTGACAGCAGCACCAAGCAGCTGGCTGACTGTTACCACGGCGCACGACTCTGAGGCTGTCATCATCGTACCCTGGCAACCTACCATTCAAAAGTGTGTTCGAGTTCGCATCATATTATACAAGAAATCATATTAATATTAACGAATATATTATACACGAATATTATTATACACGAATATTATTATACACGAATTATTATACACGAATATTATTATACACGAATCACATGTGTCTCATATTATACACGAAATCGGGCGCACTGTTGAGGGGTAGGATGCCAGGGCACGATAATAACAACCTCAGAGTCGTGCGCTGCCACTATATTGTGTTGCACTTAAACAACTGGACAAAATTCAGAACAAAGCTGTAGAATCATTAACAACCCTGCCATTACATATAAACTACCTCCCCTACAAGTAAGAAGGAATGTTGCCTCCCTTGCATTTATTTTACAGATACTTTTATGGCAAATGCTCAGACGAAGTTGCGTCCATGGTGCCACCTCTCCATGCCTTCCCTCGTGCTACACGGGCATCTGGTAGCACTCATGACTGGAATGTCACTCAACCATATTGCACAACTTCTGCCTATCAGAATTCTTTCATTCCCCGAACTGCATCTCTCTGGAACTCGCTTCCCCAGAGTTGTTTTCCTCCAAACTTCAACCCACAACTGTTCAAGTCTAACTGTTACAGATATTTTATGAATGGAGGACACCAGTAATCTGGTGTATGGATTATTCTTTTTTTATTCATTTTTCCTTCCTCTGTTGTTATATAAAAAAAATAAAAAATAAATAAAAATAGCATAAGACTGAAAGGCTGGCATTCTCAGACAAACCAGGAAATATAACTGTCAAATGGACCCTTGTATTGTGCCTTGGTGGATGTGAATATAGTTAAAAGGTCTGCAGAAAGAGTCAGGAAGTACGCGGAAGAATTCTTGGACGTTAAAAGGGAATTACAATACCAGAAGGAAAATGCAAAGAATTGAGACAAAACCTAATGAAGAAGTGACAATGGAGGTGAAAAAAAAAATTGTTGAGAATAATGTTAGCAGAAGTGACTTGAAAAATAAGAGAAATGAGTATTCTATCTATCTATCTACTGCCAGATGCCTTAATCCCGTAAGGGGTGGCCACAAACAAATCGCCTCCATGTTGCCCTGTCCCCCACCATTTCACCGCCCTGCTCCCAGCTCACACCCCCCTCTCTCATATGCCTCTCCACTCCATCCTTCCATCTCATCCTTGGCCTCCCCCTCCCTCTCCCCCCTCCATCTCATCCTTGGCCTCCCCCTCCCTCTCCCCTCTCCACCTCATCCTTGGCCTCCCCTTCCCTCCCTCTCCCCTCTCCATCTCATCCTTGGCCTCCCCCTCCCTCTCCCCTCTCCATCTCATCCTTGGCCTCCCCCTCCCTCTCCCCTCTCCATCTCATCCTTGGCCTCCCCTCCCTCTCCCCTCTCCATCTCATCCGTGGCCTCCCTCCCTCTCCCCTCTCCATCTCATCCTTGGCCTCCCCCTCCCTCTCCCCTCTCCATCTCATCCTTGGCCTCCCCCTCCCTCTCCCCTCTCCATCTCATCCTTGGCCTCCCCCTCCCTCTCCCCTCTCCATCTCATCCTTGGCCTCCCTCTCCCCCCTCCACCTCACTCGCATACACTCCTTTATTTATAATTTTCATGATAACGTTCATTTCAGTTATAACTAATTCTTTTATTCTTTATTTTCTTCCTCTGTCTTGTGTACTGTTATTATTGAATTGTTCATATCAACTGCCTCCCTCCATCTGGCCTGTCACTCAGTGTAGAGTCACCCATAGACAGAAGGAAGAGGAAAGAATGAAGAAAAGAAAGACAAATGGAAGGAAGGATGGAAGGAAGGAAGGAAGGAAGGATGGATGGATGGATGGATGGAAGGATGGATGGATGGAAAGAAGGAAGGACAGAAGGAAGAGAGGAAAAGGCAGGCACCCGAGAGCAGCACTACATCGAGTGAGTGGATGGTGAGTGCCCCCACAGTGCAGAAAAATGCCATGTAATAAATATTGGAAAGAGTGTAAAGAGGCCTGACTGGGACTACAAAGTAGGCAGCAACAGTTTACCAGTATCTGACAAGAGAAAGATTTTATCATTCATTCATTCACCATCCAACCCAGTGTTTCCCTATGAAGAGGCGTAGGAGCCCGGGGCTAGGCAAGTTGGTCCTGATATTTAAGATAAGAGTGACCAGCCTCACTCATCCCTGAGTGGCATTACATGAGCAATAAACCCCAACCACTCCTTGGATATAAACCTGCACCGGCTCAATCTGAATGGAGTGCTGTAATTACCCACTAAACCACCAGGTGCCATAATAGCGTTATATGGTTACCACCCAGCGTAGAAAATGGTTTCCTGGCGTACAGGAAACCATTTGGCTTGTCTCTCAATGCAGAGTCACCCACAGGTAGAAGGAAGAGGAAAGAATGAAGGAAAGAAAGACAGAAGAGGAAGGAAGGAAACAAGGTTGGAAGAGAAGAAAGGGCAGTCAATCGAGAGCAGCACTACACTGAATGAGTGGATGGCAAGTGTCCCCACCTACCAGCAGACACTCACCAGAAGACCATATACGTGATAAAATAAGGAACCTGTATAACCTATTAGTGAATATGAGAGTTGCCTTTACATACATCAAGGAGGCGATGGTGAAGAATATACAGTAATTACATCACTCATACGCCCAGCACTTGAATATACACCAGTAGTATATGTAGGTGAGGTGCAGGGAGGGAGAGGGAGGGGTAGATCGAGGATGAGGTGGAGGGATGGAGTTGAGAGGTCTGTGAAGGAGGGGGGCGTGAGTTGGGGGGAGGGTAGTCAAATGATGGGTGACAGAGTGACTTGGAGGCGTTTTGTCTGCGGCCACCCTTTGCGGGATTAGGGCGTCGGGCTATAGATAGATAGATAGATAGTATATGTAGGTGAGGTGGAGGGAGGGGAAGACCAAGGATGAGGTGGAGGAATGGGGTGGAGAGGTATATGAGAGAGGGGGGTGTGAGCTGGGAGCAGGGCGGTGAAATGGCAGGGGACAGGGCGACGTGGAGGCGAATTGTTTGTGGCCATCCCGAATGGGACTGAGGCGTCTGGCAATAGATAGATAGATAGATAGATAGAAGAGAGAAGGAGAAGAGGCCATAGGATCATGCCATATAAACATACCGAAGGGAAAGGAAATTTTGACATGAATGTATATCTATCTATCTATTGCCAGACGCCTTAATCCCGTAAGGGGTGGCCACAAACAAATCACCTCCATGTCGCCCTGTCCCTCACCATTTCACCGCCTTGCTCCCAGTTCACACCCCCCTCTCTCATATACCTCCCCACTCCATCCTTCCATCTCATGCTTGGCCTCCCCCTCCCTCTCCCCCTCTCCACCTCACTCACACACACTCTCCTCATTAGTCTCTCACTCTCCATCCTCTCCACATGGCCAAACTTGATGAATATAAGGTACATAAGGAGTATATGGCACCTACACAAACACCTTCACGACAACACAGTAAGAAATTATATAAGAAAATATTTAAGAAAGAGGTGAGAATATCCAGCTTCACAGACAGGGCAATAGATCAGTGGAATATATGACAGGAAGAAGTTGTGTGTGCCATATAACAGGATAAAATCTATCTATCTATCTACTGCCAGACGCCATAATCCCGTAAGGGGTGGCCATTTGACTATGAGTTATTTGTTTTACGGGGAGGGACCCTAACCCTCCACCAACCCACTTGTTGACACGTAGGGAGCACGTATGGTTTGGTTATATGGTTACCACCCAGCGTTGTAAATGGTTTCTTGGCTTACAGGAAACCATTTGGCTTGTCACTCAATTAAAAACCCGCCTGTAAAGGAAAGAAAAGCAATAAGAAGTGACAGGAAAGATGGGAGAAATAGGAAGAGAGGAGGGCAGGCACAGAAAAAGAATGATAAAGGCTAAGGAAGAAGTAGGCAGCACTACATCAAGTGAGTGGATGATGATGAGAAATAGGAAGAGAGGTGGGCAGGCACAGAAAAAGAATAATAAAGGCTAAGGAAGAAGTAGGCAGCACTACATCAAGTGAGTGGATGATGGTCACCACCACCTACTACTACCAGGATAAAAATAAGATAAAAACATGATAAAACAGTGTAAAGAGACGCGACACAACTAGCTTGACTCAACCCTGTCCAAGTATGATTAGGTAAGCACACACACACACACACACACACACACACACACACACACACACACACACACACACACACACACACACACACACACACACACACACACACACACACACACACACACACACACTACACTGAACTCCTCTCTCTCTCTCTCTCTCTCTCTCTCTCTCTCTCTCTCTCTCTCTCTCTCTCCCTTTGCTCTCTTCCATCCTTCCCCCTTTCTTTCATCCTGTCAAAGTACAATTAGGTAAGAACACACACACACACACACACACACACACACACACACACACACACACACACACACACACACACACACACACACACACACACACACACACTACACTGAAACCTCTCTCTCTCTCTCTCTCTCTCTCTCTCTCCCTTTGCTCTCTTCCATCCTTCCCCCTTTCTTACAAACTGTCAAAGTACAATTAGGTAAGAACACACACACACACACACACACACACACACACACACACACACACACACACACACACACTACACTGAACTCCTCTCTCTCTCTCTCTCTCTCTCTCTCTCTCTCTCTCCCTTTGCTCTCTTCCTTCCCCCTTTCATCCTGTCAAAGTACAATTAGGTAAGAACACACACACACACACACACACACACACACACACACACACACACACACACACACACACACTACACTGAATTCTTCTCTCTCTCTCTCCCTTCCTTCTCTTCCATCCTTCCCCCTTCCTTTCAATTCTCTCTCCATCCCTCTCCCTCTCTCCCTTCCTTCCTTCCCCCTTTTCCTTAAACTTTCCTTTCTTTCTTCTCTCTCTACACATCCACCTTGCCTACCCCTCCTCTCTATCTATCTAGCCATCCTACTCTATTCTCTCTCTCTCTCTCTCTCTCTCTCTCTCTCTCTCTCTCTCTCTCTCTGTCAGCAAGGAAGAACCAGTATATCAATATCACTTAAACAAACTTTCTCCCAGTCTATCTGTCTGTCTATCCATCCATCTTTATCTATCTCCCACCCTTCCATCTATCCATCCATCTATCTACCCCCCCCTCTCTCTCTCTCTCTCTCTCAGCATGGCAGACACCAGTATATTAACATCACTTAACATACAAACTTTCTCTCTGCCTGTCTCTCTCTCTATCTATCCAACTTTATCTATCCTCTCTCTCTCTCTATATCTATATGTCTATCTATCTATCTATCTACTCACCTCATTCCCCAGGGTTGGCAGATGGGCAGTGGAATGTGTGTGTGGATTTTCGAGGTGGAGTATTTGCGAAGAAGTGGAGTGTGTGGTGGTGGTGGTGGTGGTGGTGGTGGTGGTTGGGGTGGAGGAGGACTGCACCACACCTTGCTGTAAGAATAAATAGCACTTAGACATATGCTAAGGGATAGGCTCATGTTCCCACCATCCACTCATTTGATGTAGTGGAACCCTTAAGTTATTGCACACTAAATAATAAGGGTAGAGTAAAATTGCACTACTCCTTGCTGTAAGGGAATAAATAGCACTTAAACATATGCTAAGGAGAAGGTCTGAGTCCCCACCATCCAATCATTTGATGTAGTGCAACTTTAAGTGACTTAATAATAAGACAAATAATTCCCATGTGTGTGTGTGTGTGTGTGTGTGTGTGTGTGTGGTGGTGGTGGCTGGGGTGGAGGAGGACTGCACCACACCTTGCTGTAAGAATAAACAGCACTTAAAGATATGCTAAGGAGTAGGCTTGAGTCGCCACCATCCACTCATTTGATGTAATTCAAACTT
>NW_027643678.1:10000-17500 GCF_032717465.1 Coenobita brevimanus
CATTTGTATCATCATCATCATTATTATTATTATTATTATTATTATTATTTGTATCATCATTATTATTATTATTATTATTATTATTATCATTTATATCATCATCATCATTATTATTATTATTATTATTATTATCATTTGTATCATCATTATTATTATTATTATTATTATTATTATCATTTGTATCATCATCATTATTATTATTATTATTATTAT
Source organism: Coenobita brevimanus (assembly GCF_032717465.1). Lineage (NCBI taxonomy): Eukaryota > Metazoa > Arthropoda > Malacostraca > Decapoda > Coenobitidae > Coenobita > Coenobita brevimanus. Next base: position 10,214 of record NW_027643678.1, read on the forward strand.
TATTATTATTATCATTTGTATCATCATCATTATTATTATTATTATTATTATTATTATTGAAATGCGTGGCTTTGACAGATACACATACAATACTCCTGAATATTCCGGAGAATACCGTAGTATCCCCGACATCGAGGCGAACCAGGAGCAGTGGAGTTCGCCCTCAAGAATGCCGACACCCCCACTCGGACCCCACGGGGTAGCCGCCGCCAGCCACCACCACTCCGGGCAACAACGGCATATGTCAGCCCGGGCCGTGCGCCCCTGTGACACTCAACCACCACGCTGCCGCCACCGTAGGCGAAAGACACTACCTTCGTGTGGCGGAATCACCGAGTTAGCTAGGGGTGGAGTCAGAAACAATACTCCAGGCAGCGCCCCTCAGGTAGAGATGATCTATGGTCGCTCTGATAGTGCAAAGGTAGAGAAGATCTATGGTCACTCCCATAAAAACCCGGTAGAGACGATCTATGGTCGCTCCCATAAAACCCCAGTAGAGACGATCAATGGTCGCTCCCGTAACACCCAGGTAGAGACGATCAGTGGTCGCTCCCTTGGCCCTCCGGTAGAGACGATCTATGGTCGCTCCCATAAAACCCCGGTAGAGACGATCAATGGTCGCTCCCCTAAAACTCGGGTAGAGACGATCCACGGTCGCTCCCCCAAAACCCAGGTAGAGACGATCCATGGTCGCTCCCTTGGCCCCCCGGTAGAGACGATCAATGGTCGCTCCCCTAAAAACCAGGTAGAGACGATCAATGGTCGCTCCCCTAAAAATCAGGTAGAGACGATCAATGGTTGCTCCCCTAAAGCTCAGGTAGAGACGATCAACGGTCGCTCCCTCAGCACTCCGGTAGAGACGATCAATGGTCGCTCCCCTAAAAACCAGGTAGAGACGATCTATGGTCGCTCCCCTAAAAATCAGGTAGAGACGATCAATGGTCACTCCCCCAAAACCCAGGTAGAGACGATCAACGGTCGCTCCCTCAGCACTCCGGTAGAGACGATCAATGGTCGCTCCCCTAAAAACCAGGTAGAGACGATCTATGGTCGCTCCCCTAAAAATCAGGTAGAGACGATCAATGGTCGCTCCCCTAAAGCTCAGGTAGAGACGATCAACGGTTGCTCCCTCAGCACTCCGGTAGAGACGATCGATGGTCGCTCCCAGGGTATAGTGAGGAGAAAGACGTCTCCACGACCGGAGGTTGAACTCCAGGGGTCTCGCTCCGGAAATTCTCGGAGAGACCTCCCTGTTTCCCCCGGCCTCTGTTCCCTACGCGTGGCCTTTGAGAAGACCCACCTGTCGGGCCCCCGTGACAGCCGCTGCCGCAGTCCTCCCTGACGGCGCCCCTGCTCGTGGGAGACCGCAGTCTGTCGCCTCTTCCGGCCCGCCCTAGGACACCCGGGCGAGACCTCACCACGCCCCCACGACGCCGGGACCTGACCCAGAGGTTCCTAGACCTCTTCGGCCCCAGTCCTAAGGGCCTTACACCGGAGCCCAGTCCGGAAACCCCCGGACGCGAGAGGACGCCCTCGCGAGTCGCCCCGTGCCCTCTCGGCTCGCCCCGCCCTGACGACGCCCTCAGTCCGACCGGATCACCGATGATGTGTCCGTGTTTCTCTCCATGAGGAAATACGAGTGATCCTGTAACAATCGTGAAGTAGGTTAAGTGTGACTCCTTTTCTCTTAGAATAAGTATTGTGCAGTAACTTTATGTAATCTCAATTGGGGCAAACCAGGGCATAATACCCAGTTGAAGGACGAGAATGTGGGTTGAGACCTCAAGTGAAAATACGTGCGAGTGTCATCCCGAAGCTTTTTAAAGACATATCTCTAGAGCCCGAAGAAAGACTAAAATATTATTGGAGTGCTATTGGCTAATCTCTGAGTAATATGGTGGAGTAGTATTTACGAGTATTCCAACTTTGTTACGCGTTGTGAAGCGAGAGTCTACATAACATATCTAGGAGATGTGTAATGAATAAGTTGTGCCTGTAGAAACCTATTTTCACCAAAACAACAAGGACGGCGAGTAATAACGATATTCCCCTCCTCCGCACACTATTCCTAAAAACTCTCTCCATTCCTCGCTCCCTCTCTTAAAGTCAAAGTAAGAATCAGAGTTAATTGTCAAAGAGTCTTCGCCAACAGAAAACACCTAAACTCCCTTGCTAATATCGGGCATCCTTAAATATTACCATAACTGTCTCCTCGCCGTTTTAAGTCACTCTCCGTGTCTCCCCTACCTCCTCCTGGTGGATCACAAACCCCCCCCCATTCCTCCTCACGCGCTCTGCGCGCACCTGTATTTACTGCACTCCTAGTACTAAGATTTGTTGTATTGTCATTAGTATCTAGAAAGCTAGTATCCTGCGAGATACACAATATTTTAGATAAGGTTTTTGTATTGCTCTATATTGTGATGTAATGTCTGCTGAAGTGTCCTGTGTCTGACTGAAGTAATATACGTGTATGGTGTTGCCGAAGGTTTTTATGTCCTACCTCTCTTTATTGCACTAGCTCCGGTCTCGAAAGAGGACCCCGCTCCGCGTTGAGTTGAATAGGTACGAGAAGTCGAGCCTAATTCAACTCAGCATTACACTGGTGGCCAGCGGTGGTTCTAGATCCGAGCGTAGAAGAGAGGTAAATAGGAAATATTTGGGAAAATGGCAACTAAATTGCACGTTCAGTTACCCAAGTTTGACCCTGACCAGTATGACATACACACATATCTTGCAATAGTTAAACCCTTACTAGATATTGGCTTCGATAATGACCAACAAAAATTGCAGTCACACTACCACTACTGGGTAAAGCCGCAGCGAATATTGCGCCAAAAATTGTCCCAGAACTCACCTGGCAGAACTTTACCAAGTTCGCGGTCCAAGCCATCACCCCATCACTAGGGAAAGTGGTGGCTCTATCCAAATTGGATAGCTTTACTTATGACGGGGATTTAGATAATACCTTGTTGCAGGCAAGAAGCCTGATTATTGCTGCCTACCCGGAGACAGACGAAGAAACCCGGGCTCAGCACACCTTTAATACTCTGCTCCGAGTACTCCCAAGTGTTGTGAAGCAACACTTTACTATCCACGACCCGACAGGAGACATGGATAGGGATATACAGCTGATACGGCACCTCCTGACCACCTGCCCTCCTCCACAACAAATTAATGTTGTCAAGAAATTCCCCACCCGGCCCCCGGCTCCCCCAGCCGCACCACGTCCGCCCCTGCCCCACACCAGCCCGACCCCGACGCCTAGCCCACCCAGGGCGCACTCCTCTCGTCGGCGCCCCACCCCGCGAGAAAACCCAAACTTAATTCTGATCAACCCGTGGGAATTCACAGCCTGCAACTCCCGTTGCCCCCTTCATGACATACGGGACCAGCTGAAAGCTGCTCGCCGCAAAAGCACAACCCCGGGTTCGCGTAAGGTCTCCGCCCTAGAAGGCGAAACCCCAGGGGACGAGCTGGCGCCGGCTGACGACCCCCCACCAGGAGAATTAGAGCAGGAACAGGAGCACGAGAGCCCTAGCCAGCTGGATTTTTAGGCCCGCCCCCGCACCAACCCACGGTGGCAGGGGCCATCACCCCTAAGTATCGACCCAATGTATACCACAAAATGAAAATCAACGGCGTGAAGGCCAGACTACTAGTCGATACGGGAGCAGCCAGATCCTGTCTTTACAGCCATTATTTCTCCCGCTACAAATCACGGTTTGGCCCGCTCCGCCCCACTACCACTCACCTTATAGACGCGGGGGATGGCCCCCTGCCCATCCGTGGGGAGACTCGGGCCCTACGGGTCGACACCCACCAGCCAGTATCTGCCCAGCACCCCTTCATCATTTTTTATTCCTCCTGCCGGAGCTATGACGGATATTTAGGGCTAGACCTACTTCAAAAACTCGTAGCCACTATCGACTGTCGCAACAGACAACTCCAGTTCCACCCCTCACCCCGCTCCGCTCCAGCCGTTTGTACCTGCACGCCGCAGCCCTGGCCGGAGGACCCACACAAGCCCCGGCACTCTTTCTCTTTTTTTTCCCCTTCTTCGCCTCCCCCTTCCCCCGCGCCACCCCACCCCACTCTTGCCCCCTCCTTCCCTGCCACCATTTCCGCTGCCGTTACCATCCCCTCACACCACGAGGCATGGGTGCCCCTGAACAGGCCCTCGGGCCCATCCGTTTTGTTCTCCCCCCTCCTCCCTGCCGGACCCCTTTCCGCCTGCCTCGTTTCCCCTACCTTTCTCCCCCCCCACCGCGCTGCCATTCGCATCGCCAATCTCGCACCATCCCCTCTCACCCTCCCCAAAGGGCTTATCGTCGGAGAGATGGAAGAAGCCGAGCCCTGCGTCCCGTCCCCCCCCCACCGCCCCGCCCCCCTTCCCCCCATCCCTGACCATCTCTCCGACCAACAGTCAGACGCCTTACGCCGCCTCCTCCTGGAGTTCCAGGATTTGTTTGCGGCAGGGCCCACAGATATAGGACACACTACATACCTGTCTCACGAGATCCATACGACAGGCCCTCCGATACGACAACCTTCCCGACGTAAGAACCCCCGACAGAGAGAAGAGGAGGACCGCCAAGTGCGCGAAATGGAAGAGGCGGGTGTTATTTCCCCCTCCACCAGCCCGTGGTCCTCCCCGTCGTTCTAGTGAAGAAAAAGACGGCACGATGCGGTTTTGCATCGATTACCGCCGTGTGAACGACGTCACGATTAAGGATGCTACTCCCCTCCCCGCATCGACGATTCCCTAGACTCCCTATACGGGGCGTCTTGGTTTTCTACCCTTGACCTCCAGTCTGGATATTGGCAGGTCCCCGTCCACCCGGATCATCGAGGCAAGACGGCCTTCTCTACCAGTAATGGCCGACATTATGAATTTAATGTCCTGCCATTCGGCCTCTGCAATGCCCCTGCCACGTTTTCCAGGCTGATGGAATCTGTTTTAAGCGGCCTCACTTGGGAGATATGTTTGGCCTATCTTGATGATGTCATTGTTTTTAGCCAAACCTGGGCCGATCACTTGCAGCGCCTCCGCCGAGTTTTCACCCGAATTCGCCAGGCAGGCCTCAAGTTACATCCATCCAAATGTGTCCTGGCCACAAAAAAACCGTCGCGTTTCTAGGCCATACCATTTCCCAAGCAGGAATTTCCCCAGACCCCGACAAGCTGCGTGCCATAGCGGACATACCACCTCCGCAGGATGTCCACGGCATCCGTGCCTTTTTGGGGCTCGCATCCTACTACCGCCGCTTCGTGAAGGGGTTTGCACAGATTGCTAAACCTCTTCACGACCTGACGAGAAAAGGGGAACCTTTCCTCTGGACAGAGGACCGACAAACCGCTTTCCAGCAGCTGAAAGACAAGCTTATCTCGGCCCCCATCGTGGCCTTCCCCGACTATGCCCTCCCTTTTCGCCTCTACACGGACGTCTCCCTTGACGCCATTGGCGCTGTTCTAGCCCAGGTACAGGCCGGTCGGGAACACATTATTGCTTGTGCCAGCCGCACACTGAACCCGGCCGAGAAAAATTATGCCACCACCAAGTGAGAATGCCTCGGCATAATCTGGTCCCTCCAATATTTTAGGGCTTACCTTTCCGGGACCCAAGTCACTATAATAACCGACCACCAATCACTCCAGTGGCTGCGACAATCGGACTCCCAGAACGCTCAAACCGTCCGATGGCGTGACACCCTAGAGGAATTCCAATACGAGATCTCGTACAGACCCAGGAAGCTCCACACCAACGCAGATGCCCTCTCCCGCCTTCCCATCCGCGCGATCCAACCAGACCGGGACCTGCTAGAACTCTGGCACCACAAGGAACGCCCCCCCTGGATTCCAGCCTACCTGTTTCCCAAATTGTGCCGACAGGGCGACCACCTTTTAACCCCGTCTGGACACATCCTCTTGGCCCCCGATGCGGCACGTGACACCCTGCGCCAGTTACACGCCCACAACGGCATCCATTTGGGCACAAAAAAAATTGCTACAGGTGTTTAATGACGTCTACTGGGCCCCGAACCCCTCCACCCTCGCCAAGGAAATTATTCAAACTTGCCGCACCTGCGCGCTCGGGAAAGACATTACCCGGACCGCCGGGCCTTCTGGCCATATCACCGCCCACAAACCCTGGCAGCTCCTAGCAGTCGACGTGGTAGGGCCTCTCCCTCCTAAATCGGGATATAAGTACGTGATCACTTTTGTCGACATGTACTCCAAGTTCGTAATAGCCTGCCCCGCTAAAGAACATCACGCCGTCGCTGTCGCCGATGCCTTACTCCGACACGTTTTCCCCTACTTTGGCATTCCCCAGGCCATCCATTCCGATAATGCCCCCAAATTCTCCGGGAAAGTCTGGGAAGAGCTGGCCAGGATTTTTGGATACGAAATCTCCCACTCCTCACCATATTGGCCTCAAGGGAACGCGGTGTGTGAACGCAGCCATCGTACCTTGGCAAATCAGCTACGGACCAGAATCGAGACTACAAAAGACAACGATTGGCACAGCACACGTCAAAATCGTCCAGTGGGGCATGAATTCGTGCCCCCGAGAGGACGGGGTTTCCCCCCACGAAAGGATCTTTGGCGAAACCCCCCTCCTACTACCTTTACGCCATCACCTGCAACCGCCCACCTCCGCCCCTGCAACGGACCCGCTACACTTGCTAAAAAGGCGGGTATACCACCTACAGCGGAACTTAGATCTTGAACCCGACACAGCCACCAACCCCTACAAGCAGGATGACACCGTAGTCATCGCCCAACTCCCCACCCCCCACAAACTTGCCCCCCGTTTCACGGGCCCCCACACCATCACCAAGATCCCCAACCCTTACCAGGTGGTCGTGGACTACCACGGCACTCCCCGTACCCTCCGAAACCGACACGTGCGCCCCTTCCGCACGCCCATTCCCCCCGCCCCGACCCCACCCCCCCAACCCCCCACGGCTCCCGCTCCACCCTCTACAACCACATATGAGTGCTACATCTCCTCCTCCCCTTCCCCCTCTCCCCCCCTACCACCTCCGCCTCTCCTGCCCCAGGCACCTCACCTGACATCTCCCCCGCCACCCCCCCTCCCCCTAGCCCCACCCATCCGTGGCTTGCCCCTCAGTCCTCACTCCCCCATCTCCGGCCCCTGCCGCCACCCCCTCCCCTCAGCCCATCACCACCCCTTCCGCCCACACCACCACCCCTTCACCACAACCCTCTTCCACCCCCCTTCCCCTGCCCACCACCCGGACGCCCACTCCACCAATACCACGT
>NW_027643678.1:22500-32500 GCF_032717465.1 Coenobita brevimanus
GTGAGTGAATAAGAGAGTGAGTGAGTGAGTGAGTGAGTGAATAAGAGAGTGAGTGAGTGAGTAAGAGAGTGAGTGAGTGAGTGAGTAAGAGAGTGAGTGCGTGAGTGCGTGAATTAGAGAGTGAGTGAGTGCGTGAGTGAGTGAATAAGAGAGTGAGTGAGTGAGAGAGTGAGTGAGTGAGTGAGTGAGTGAATAAGAGAGTGAGTGAGTGAGTGAGTAAGAGAGTGAGTGAGTGAGTGAGTGAGTGAGTGAGTGAGTGAGTGAGTGAGTGAGTGAGTGAATAAGAGAGTGAGTGAGTGAGTAAGAGAGTGAGTGAGTGAGTGAGTGAGTAAGAGAGTGACTGAGTGAGTGAGTGAGTAAGAGAGTGAGTGAGTGAGTGAGTGAATATGAGAGTGAGTGAGTGAATAAGAGAGTGAGTGAGTGAGTGAGTAAGAGAGTGAGTGAGTGAGTGAGTGAATAAGAGAGTGAGTGAGTGAGTAAGAGTGAGTGAGTGAGTGAGTAAGAGAGTGAGTGAGTGAGTAAGAGAGTGAGTGAGTGAGTGAATATGAGAGTGAGTGAGTGAGTGAATAAGAGAGTGAGTGAGTGAGTGAGTAAGAGTGAGTGAGTGAGTGAGTAAGAGAGTGAGTGAGTGAGTAAGAGAGTGAGTGAGTGAGTGAATATGAGAGTGAGTGAGTGAGTGAATAAGAGAGTGAGTGAGTGAGTGAATGAGTAAGAGAGTGAGTGAGTGAGTAAGAGAGTGAGTGAGTGAGTAAGAGAGTGAGTGAGTGAGTAAGAGAGTGAGTGAGTGAGTAAGAGAGTGAGTGAATAAGAGAGTGAGTGAGTGAGTAAGAGAGTGAGTGAGTGAGTGAATATGAGAGTGAGTGAGTGAGTGAGTAAGAGAGTGAGTGAGTGAGTGAGAGTGAATAAGAGAGCGTATGAGTGAGTAAGAGAGTGAGTGAGTGAGTGAGTGAGTGAATAAGGGAGCGTATGAGTGAGTGAGTAAGAGAGTGAGTGAGTGAGTAAGAGAGTGAGTGAGTGAATAAGAGAGCGTATGAGTGGGTGAGTAAGAGAGTGAGTGAGTGCATCTGGCACAGAACTCTTTAACAGCCAATCCTTGGTTGTTGACGAGTTCATCCAGCAATTCTGGGTCGCCCTCCAGTAAACAGGTGCGTCGCTCATGTCTCGCAGGTGCTTGAAACACCTGGGATGCTTTGCTGTGTGTACCACCACAGGCTTCATTTTGTGAGTGCCAGTCAAGTTAAACAAAAGAGCACAGTTATTCTAGACTTATATGCTTTTCTGCCGCGAGCTTGCTTGATTTGTTTTGCGAAGTAGGTTGACTTGGGCATTTTTTTGTATGGTAATCTAGCTTCATCCATGATATAAATGCAGTCAGGACTATAGCCTCCCTCGTCGATTAGCTCCTTCAGATAAGTAGAAAACATCCCAGCTGCCACGCTGTCTGCTGAGGCACTCTCTCCAGTCAGCTTCACATTACGAATTCCTTTCCTTCCCAGGAAACGCTGTAACCACCCATTTGATGCAGTAACCTTGCCTGGAGGGGAGTTTGACTTGTGGCAAATAATTTGTTAAAATGCCTTTGCTTGCTCTTCTGGTAAATTACCAATATGCTGGGAATCGAACCCGGGACTCTCAGGTGAGAGCCAGGCAGCATACCACTACACCACGACCAGGTAAAAGTTAACTCACGTTGTCACAATCTTGTAACCAACGTCCCTCCGCCCCCACTGTGGGCATCAAGAGGATGAGTTAATTTAATTTGACGCTTGTCCAGTGGTACCCCCTCTTGTTCTTTCCTCGATATCCTGATGTTCAGAAACTTCTCCATCTTTACCACTCGATCGTCTGTAGTGTAAGTGTGAGAGTCTAGGCCAGACGAGCCACAGGCCTTGATGCTTTTCAAAATTTCCACCTTGTTCTTCCAAATTGCTCTCACTGATGATTAACCCAACCCCACAGCTTTACCGATGGCTGTATTACCCTCACCATTCTCTTTTCTCTCGATAACATCTCTCTTCATCTGTAGAGCGATACTCTTACGTTTCCCTCCTTGACTTAGTGGCATAATAGCAGCCAAATGATATGCAACTCAGGCTGTGCAAAAATAAGCGAAATTGTGCGACCGGCAAACAATCACGAGGTCAATGGAGGGCAAGCAAGGGGCAGACTGAGCACTATGTTCAAATGGCGAGAGCGGAGGAATACTGCTCAACTATGAACCTGACTCACAAGTGGTGCAGTAGCTACACACAGCCAGCTGGCGGCAACTCCACTCATCCACTAGTGATGGGCAATACTCGCTTATTCTGGTAATCGATTATTTCGATTACTTTTGTGGTCAGTAATCGATTAGTAATCGATTAATTTCGATTACTTTTACCTTAAAATAGATATTACATGTATATACTGGTAGAGAATAAAGTACTGTATAAAATTTTATGATCTTCGGTTAACATTCTCTCTCTCTCTCTCTCTCTCTCTCTCTCTCTCTCTGCCAGGCACAGCCAGGCCACCACAGCCTGGCATAAAATGATGGAGTGCAGCATAATTGCGTTTCTCCCCGAATTTAGGCCACTATGTGTAGCAAGCCGCATAAAATGACTTAATTTCACATAAACTGATAATTATTGAATGAATATTTTGCCGCTTGCATAAATGTAGAAATGCATAAACTGAACATGCATAAATGGGGGCCCACTGTACTTTCAATACAGGTGTCATTAGGCTGATGCCAACAGTTTCTCTGACTGCCAACAGGTTTTTTACTGTTATGAATTATGTAATGATCAATTTTTGCATCTATATCAATCAATCTATTGTTACATCAGGTGAGTGGATGGTACCTATTAGATGGATAAACAGAGCTAGATAGATAGATAAATTTATGAATTATGTAATGATCAATTTTTGCATCTATATCAATCAATCTATTGTTACATCAGGTGAGTGGATGGTACCTACTTGCCCCGGAGGTGTCCTTTGCTATCAGAGTCCCTATCAACAACGGTCTTCACTGGAAGGGGGGGGGGACTAATTGGTCAGATGTATCTATTTCTGATCTGCGATAGATTAAAGGTGAACTGAGTGGCCTGGCTGGAGGTTGGCTGTAAGGAAAAAACTATATAATAATAATAATAATGACAATGATGGGTGTAATTATAAGAAATATTTATTATTATAGTAATATTAATAGTGATAGCTTATAGTAATATTAATAGTGATAGCTTATAGTATTATTAATAGTGATAGCTTATAGTAATATTAATAGTGATAGCTTATAGTAATATTAATAGTGATAGCTTATAGTAATATTAATAGTGATAGCTTATAGTAATATTAATAGTGATAGCTTATAGTAATATTAATAGTGATAGCTTATAGTAATATTAATAGTGATAGCTTATAGTAATATTAATAGTGATAGCTTATAGTATTATTAATAGTGATAGCTTATAGTAATATTAATAGTGATAGCAATGGCAATATAATAATAATAATAGTAATAATAATAATAATAATAATAATAATAATACAGTAATAATAATAATAATAATAATAATAATAATAATAATAATACAGTAATAATAATAATAATAATAATAATACAGTAATAATAATAATAATAATAATAATAATAGTAATAATAATAATAATAATAATAATAATAATAATACAGTAATAATAATAATAATAATAATAATAATAATAATAATAATACAGTAATAATAATAATAATCATAATCATCATCATCATCATAATAATCATAATCATCATCATCATCATCATCTGGACCTCCTTTCCCACCCTAGGGCAGGGTGAGGAGTAGCAACATCCAGACAGCCCAAATCTGCCCAGTCCAATGGGCCACGCTTCCATTCACTCATCATTCAAGCCCCCGGAATCCTGGCTCTATCGGATACATCAGCAAACTTTCACCACTGACGAAGAGAGTGTATGTGAGTGAGGTGGAGGGGGGAAGAGGGAGGGGGAGGCCGAGGATGAGATGGAGGGATGGAGTGGAGAGGTATATGAGAGAGGGGGGTGTGAGTTGGGAGCAGGGCAGTGAAATGGCGGGGGACAGGGCGACTTGGAGGCGATTTGTTTGTGGCCACCCCAAATGGGATTGAGGCGTCTGGCAATAGATAGACAGACTGTAGCTTCACATAAACGTATCTGACTGAGTCAATATATATAGAGTACTTATAGAGAGAGAGAGAGAGAGAGAGAGAGAGAGAGAGAGAATAACACAAGTTCTATTGAGAGACAGACAGAGGGTAACAGACAGACAGATAGATAGACAGATAAATAGACAGAGGCAAAAACAATCCTTCATGATGAGTACACGTAGAAAAACAGAATGATAGATAGGCAGATAGATACACAACCAGCCTGATAGATAGATAGAGATAGATAAACAAGTAGACAATGATAGACATACCTACCCGACAGACAGACAGACAGATAGACAAGCAGCCAGATAGATAGATGAACTGATAGATATATTCCAAAGCATGACTCTTGCAATAGACAGAGATGGATAGCAAGATAGATACATAAGCTGACAGCCAGAGATAGATAGACAGATTGAGACCTAGATAGATAGACAGCCACCCTGATAGATACACAGACAGATAGATAGTGAGCCTGATAGATAAACAGATAGATATACTCACAGAAGCATGGCTCTCCCAATAAGAATGATAGACAGAGCAAAATAGATAGATAACTTGCCAGATAGATAGATAACCAGCCCAACAGATAATGATACATGTAGATAGATGGAGCCAGATAGATAATGATAGATAGATAGAGCCAGATAGATAGATAACCAGCCCAATAGATAGACAGATAGATACAAAAACATGATCCTTGTAAAATATAGAGCCAGATAGATAAACAGACCCAGGTAGGCAGATAGATACAATACCAGCCAGACCCCCTGAGATAGATAAATTGATAGATAGACTCACAGCAGCCTGATCCTTGCAATGGCTCTCCTACATAATGAATGATAGATAGTAAAACAGACAGATAGATAGATAGACAGCCAGATAGATACACAACCACCCTGATAGATTAACAGATAGATAAAGTCACTGCGCCTGATCCTTGCAATGGCTCTCCTACATAATGAGAGAATGATAGATAGTAACAGATAGATAGATAGACAGCCAGATAGATACACAACCACCCTGATAGATAGATAGATAAAGTCACTGCGCCTGATCCTTGCAATGGCTCTCCTACATAATGAGAGAATGATAGATAGTAACAGATGGATAGATAGACAGCCAGATAGATACACAACCACCCTGATAGATAGATTAACAGATAGATAAAGTCACTGCACCTGATCCTTGCAATGGCTCTCCTATATAATGAGAGAATGATAGATAGTAACAGATAGATAGATAGACAGCCAGATAGATACACAACCACCCTGATAGATAGATTAACAGATAGATAAAGTCACTGCACCTGATCCTTGCAATGGCTCTCCTATATAATGAGAGAATGATAGATAGTAACAGATAGATAGATAGACAGCCAGATAGATACACAACCACCCTGATAGATAGATAAACAGATAGATGTAGTCCCAGTAGCCTGACCCGTGCACAGTAGCTCCAGTCATGCCCTAGGTGTGGCAATTGCATAGGCCAGTCTCTCCGTTGCAGGTGTCTCCATGTCGTTGCACTGGCACACTGCAATGAGAAAACGTACATGAAGGCATATGTACGCATGGAGGTGCACATGAACAGACAGACAGAGATACAGACACACACTGTACATACATATATACACATAATCTCCTCCTCTCTCTGTTGCAATCGTCTCCATGTTGTTGCATTGGCACACTGCAATGAAAAAACGTACATGAAGGCATATGTACACATGGAAATGCACATAAATAGAAAGAGGTACATAAAGGGGTACACATGGAGATAAATACATACACAAAGAGAGAGAGGTACACACAGATACAGATAAACGCACATACTCCCTTCCTCTCTGTGTGTATGAAGTATTACCACACTGCAACAAGGAAACATACACGAAGACTGACGTACATAGAGAATGTACACAGTGATAAAGGTACACACAGACACAGAGACAGAGATGTACACACATACATACACACATACACATCGGGAATGGTACCGGTACACATGGAGATGTACGTATGTCACAGCAATATGCAGTATATGTACAAAAGATACACACACATACACACAGACAGAGGTACACACAGAGACAGATATGAAGACACATACATACACAGATGCACACAAGGATGGGTACACATGGAGATGTACGTACAAACACAGCATTATGTACAATATGCTCAAAAGATATACACACATGTACACAGACAGAGGTACACACACAGACACAGGTACACATAGACACAGGTACACACACACACACAGTTAGACAGGATGGATGACAGATGGTGCTCCGGCAACAACAAAGGCCACATCACCAGCTGGCTAAGTATATTATTTGCAGCGTTGGTCAAGTGATAGGAAGTGTTAGGAGAAATACATTGAGGTGGTTTGGCCGTGTGGAGGGGATGGAGAGTGAGAGACTAATGAGGAGAGTGTATGTGAGTGAGGTGGAGCAGGGGAGAGGGAGGGGGAGGCCAAGGATGAGATGGAGGGATGGAGTGGAGAGGTATATGAGCGAAGGGGGTGTGAGCTGGGAGAACGGCAGTGAAATGGCAGGACACCAGGCGACGTGGAGGCGATTTGTTTGTGGCCACCCCTTGTGGGATTGGGGTGTCTGGCAAAAGATAGATAGATAGATTGGTCAAGCTCATGTCCCTATTGCAAAATGGGTGACTAAGGCAAAACAGACTCTATAAATTGGTGTGTTTTATGCAGGAAAAGCAGTCAGAAAAAGATAAATAAGTGACAAACATACAACGAGTGACAGCAGCACCAAGCAGCTGGCTGACTGTTACCACGGCGCACGACTCTGAGGCTGTCATCATCGTACCCTGGCAACCTACCATTCAAAAGTGTGTTCGAGTTCGCATCATATTATACAAGAAATCATATTAATATTAACGAATATATTATACACGAATATTATTATACACGAATATTATTATACACGAATTATTATACACGAATATTATTATACACGAATCACATGTGTCTCATATTATACACGAAATCGGGCGCACTGTTGAGGGGTAGGATGCCAGGGCACGATAATAACAACCTCAGAGTCGTGCGCTGCCACTATATTGTGTTGCACTTAAACAACTGGACAAAATTCAGAACAAAGCTGTTGGAATCATTAACAACCCTGCCATTACATATAAACTACCTCCCCTACAAGTAAGAAGGAATGTTGCCTCCCTTGCATTTATTTTACAGATACTTTTATGGCAAATGCTCAGACGAAGTTGCATCCATGGTGCCACCTCTCCATGCCTTCCCTCGTGCTACACGGGCATCTGGTAACGCTCATGACTGGAATGTCACTCAACCATATTGCACAACTTCTGCCTATCAGAATTCTTTCATTCCCCGAACTGCATCTCTCTGGAACTCGCTTCCCCAGAGTTGTTTTCCTCCAAACTTCAACCCGCAACTGTTCAAGTCTAACTGTTACAGATATTTTATGAACAGAGGACACCAGTAATCTGGTGTATGGATTATTTATTTTTTATTCATTTTTCCTTCCTCTGTTGTTATATAAAAAAAATAAAAAATAAATAAAAATAGCATAAGACTGAAAGGCTGGCATTCTCAGACAAACCAGGAAATATAACTGTCAAATGGACCCTTGTATTGTGCCTTGGTGGATGTGAATATAGTTAAAAGGTCTGCAGAAAGAGTCAGGAAGTACGCGGAAGAATTCTTGGACGTTAAAAGGGAATTACAATACCAGAAGGAAAATGCAAAGAATTGAGACAAAACATAATGAAGAAGTGACAGTGGAGGTGAAAAAAAAAAATGTTGAGAATAATGTTAGCAGAAGTGACTTGAAAAATAAGAGAAATGAGTATTCTATCTATCTATCTACTGCCAGATGCCTTAATCCCGTAAGGGGTGGCCACAAACAAATCGCCTCCATGTTGCCCTGTCCCCCACCATTTCACCGCCCTGCTCCCAGCTCACACCCCCCTCTCTCATATGCCTCTCCACTCCATCCTTCCATCTCATCCTTGGCCTCCCCCTCCCTCTCCCCCCTCCATCTCATCCTTGGCCTCCCCCTCCCTCTCCCCTCTCCACCTCATCCTTGGCCTCCCCTTCCCTCCCTCTCCCCACTCCATCTCATCCTTGGCCTACCCTCCCTCTCCCCTCTCCATCTCATCCTTGGCCTCCCCCTCCCTCTCCCCTCTCCATCTCATCCTTGGCCTCCCCCTCCCTCTCCCCCCTCCATCTCATCCTTGGCCTCCCCCTCCCTCTCTCGCCTCCACCTCACCCTTGGCCTCCCCTTCCCTCCCTCTCCCCTCTCCATCTCATCCTTGGCCTCCCCCTCCCTCTCCCCTCTCCATCTCATCCTTGGCCTCCCTCTCCCCCCTCCACCTCACTCGCATACACTCCTTTATTTATAATTTTCATGATAACGTTCATTTCAGTTATATCTAATTCTTTTATTCTTTATTTCCTTCCTCTGTCTTGTGTATTGTTGTTACTGATTTGTTCATATCAACTGCCTCCCTCCATCTGGCCTGTCACTCAGTGTAGAGTCACCCATAGACAGAAGGAAGAGGAAAGAATGAAGAAAAGAAAGACAAATGGAAGGAAGGATGGAAGGAAGGAAGGAAGGAAGGATGGATGGATGGATGGATGGAAGGATGGATGGATGGAAAGAAGGAAGGACAGAAGGAAGAGAGGAAAAGGCAGGCACCCGAGAGCAGCACTACATCGAGTGAGTGGATGGTGAGTGCCCCCACAGTGCAGAAAAATGCCATGTAATAAATATTGGAAAGAGTGTAAAGAGGCCTGACTGGGACTACAAAGTAGGCAGCAACAGTTTACCAGTATCTGACAAGAGAAAGATTTTATCATTCATTCATTCACCATCCAACCCAGTGTTTCCCTATGAAGAGCGTAGGAGCCCGGGGCTAGGCAAGTTGGTCCTGATATTTAAGATAAGAGTGACCAGCCTCACTCATCCCTGAGTGGCATTACATGAGCAATAAACCCCAACCACTCCTTGGATATAAACCTGCACCGGCTCAATCTGAATGGAGTGCTGTAATTACCCACTAAACCACCAGGTGCCATAATAGCGTTATATGGTTACCACCCAGCGTAGAAAATGGTTTCCTGGCGTACAGGAAACCATTTGGCTTGTCTCTCAATGCAGAGTCACCCACAGGTAGAAGGAAGAGGAAAGAATGAAGGAAAGAAAGACAGAAGAGGAAGGAAGGAAACAAGGTTGGAAGAGAAGAAAGGGCAGTCAATCGAGAGCAGCACTACACTGAATGAGTGGATGGCAAGTGTCCCCACCTACCAGCAGACACTCACCAGAAGACCATATACGTGATAAAATAAGGAACCTGTATAACCTATTAGTGAATATGAGAGTTGCCTTTACATACATCAAGGAGGCGATGGTGAAGAATATACAGTAATTACATCACTCATACGCCCAGCACTTGAATATACACCAGTAGTATATGTAGGTGAGGTGCAGGGAGGGAGAGGGAGGGGTAGACCGAGGATGAGGTGGAGGGATGGAGTTGAGAGGTCTGTGAAGGAGGGGGGCGTGAGTTGGGGGGAGGGTAGTCAAATGATGGGTGACAGAGTGACTTGGAGGCGTTTTGTCTGCGGCCACCCTTTGCGGGATTAGGGCGTCGGGCTATAGATAGATAGATAGATAGTATATGTAGGTGAGGTGGAGGGAGGGGAAGACCAAGGATGAGGTGGAGGAATGGGGTGGAGAGGTATATGAGAGAGGGGGGTGTGAGCTGGGAGCAGGGCGGTGAAATGGCAGGGGACAGGGCGACGTGGAGGTGAATTGTTTGTGGCCACC
>NW_027643678.1:40000-57500 GCF_032717465.1 Coenobita brevimanus
GGGAGGAAGGATGGGACTGGAGTGTATTGGTGCTGTGATGAGGAGGGGTAGATTGAGATGGTTTGGGAGGAAGGATGGGACTGGAGTGTGTTGGTGATGTGATGAGGAGGGGTAGATTGAGATGGTTTGGGAGGAAGGATGGGACTGGAGTGTATTGGTGCTGTGATGAGGAGGGGTAGATTGAGATGGTTTGGGAGGAAGGATGGGACTGGAGTGTATTGGTGCTGTGATGAGGAGGGGTAGACTGAGATGGTTTGGGCATGTGGAGAGGATGGGGGATGACTATTGGGTGCAGAAAGTGAAAAGTGTTAATGTTGGGGGTTGGGTTGCGATAGACAGACCGAAAAAGACTTGAGACGAGATCATAAGGGATTGAACAGGGAGGCTGCCAGAGATCGAGCAGCATGGAGAACAGCCATTAGGTGACTAAGGCTGACGCATGCATGTTGGAGCCTTTATAAACGAAACGAAACTAAAAGAAAAATGAAACGAAATGATTATCGTATTTATTGCCCATTCTCCATCATCACTGCTGAGATATAACAATAGATTAACACTGGAATACGATGCTAGTCACGAAGAAGTGCTATGTAAGTGAAGCCGAAGCATTGCCTTATTCTGCCACTTAGCTACGTGAAATAAACTCTCATATGATGCTAGTCACGAAGAAGTGCTTTGCCAAAAACAGCTTCCATGTCATCTTGTCCTTCAGCATCTGTCTGTCTTCCCTCCTGCTCACACTTTCCTCTTTCTTCTCACCACCACATCCCTCCACCTCTTCCTCGGCCTCCCTCTCCCTTTCTCACGCTGCACTTCACTCACATACACTCTCCTAGTCAGTCTCTCAATCTCCATTATCTCCACATGGCCAAATGATCTCAGGGTACTTCTCCCAACACTTTCAATCACATCCACATCAATACCACAACGCTCCTTCACTTCCTCATATGTTCGTCTGTCTCTCCACGTAACTCCACATCCACATTAACACCATAACTCTCCTTTACTTCCTCGTTTGTCTGTCTGTCCCTCCATGCAGCTCCAAATCCACATCAACACCACTACAACCTTCCACTTCCTCATTGTCTCTATCTCTGTTAACTCCCCATCCACATCAACACCACAACGCTTCTTTACTTCTTCATTTGTCTGTCTGCCTCTCCACGTAACTCCACATCCACATCAACACAACGCTTTTTCACTTTCTCATTTGTCTGTTTGTCTCTCCACGCAACTCTACATCCACATCAACAAAACAACGCTCCTTTACTTCCTCATTTGTCTGTCTGTCTCCACTAACTCAATATCCACATCAACAACTCTACGCTACTCCTTTGTCTGTCTGTCTCTTCACGTAACTCCACATCCACATCAACACCACAACGCTCCTTTACTTCCTTATTTGTCTCAGCGTTACCGTAAAATACACAATGAAAGAAAACGTAATTTTTGAACAAATGTTATGGTATACTCGTGTATTATGAGTATAGCAGGTGTACTATGAATCATGAAATAAAACATATCCTGATTGGTGTGTATTGAAGTTAAATGATTAAAATACCCAAATAAATCTTCAGTAAATGCTAAAATGTAACTAATTAAGCGACATAAAGACATAAGTTTATCTACACACGACAAATAATAAAGAGACTAACCATGTACCTAATACATTCGATAGTCTATCCCTGCACAATAAAAGAGTGTATGTGAGTGAAGTGAAGGAGGGGAGAGGAGGGGGAGATCGAGGATGAGATAGAGGGATGGAGTAGAGAGGTGTATGAGAGAGGGAGGTGTAAGTTGGGGAGATGGAGAGTGAGAGGCTAAGCACGAATTGATTACATCCGTTTATAATTTCTAATCGTGAAGTGATGCTGGCCATCATACTATGCCAAACTCATTCACTGTTCACCTACACACGATTTGCGGCGAGAATTGCTTTTGTCGTTCCTGAACACTTTTAATATGACCGCAAGTGTTTAGCATTTGCCTTGTTCAGTGGTCGGCAACCTGCGGCTCAGGAGCCGCACGCGGCTCTTTTAGGACACTTTTGCGGCTCCAGGAGCTTCATAAATAATCATTTATTCTTTCCGAACGAAGACATCAAATAACACATGCAAGGCAACATTAGATTTTTTTTATATTCAACTTTAAAAAGATCAATAGGCATAAATCGGTATGATTTCTAGAAATGCAAACCAAATGTCTTTCCTAAGCTGAACTTACGCAGAGAGAGAGAGAGAGAGAGAGAGAGAGAGAGAGAGAGAGATTAGCTTTGTGAATATAAGTAGATGGAACAATATCACCGTAATGTTTAGATTTAGAAGTACTGTAGATTTCGGTTTATGAAACAAATTTTTTTACTGCGGCTCTGAGGGTACTACATTTTTATGGAACTTTAAAATAAATGGCTCTTCTAGCTTTAAGGGTTGCTGACCTCTGGCCTTGTCAATAATTTGCCAAGTAATAAGGCACCAGAAAGTGAGAAGTGTGAACATTAGGGTCAGGGCTGCAAGAGGCAGACCGAAGAAAGCCTGGGGCGAGGTCAATGAGTGTGACCTCAGGGATAAGGGACTGGATAGGTAACCTGCCAGAGATCAAGCATCATGGAGAGCCGCCATTATGTGACCAAGGCCGATGCATGCAAGCAGGATGGAGCCTTTATAAACGAAACGAGACGAAAAACGAAGCTATGATAGCACCGTACAGCTGGCCTGGACATGGCACTTATACTGTAGTTGCCACACAGCAATAAAAGTGATTTTGTTCCCACCAAACACTACCAGTCTGATGTAGCCATTCAGTCAGGAGATCATTCCAACACACTTCTCACTTTCTGCACCCAACTGTCATTCCCCATCCTCCCCAAATACCCAAACCATCTCAGTCTACCCCTCCTCATCACAATACCAGTACATTCCAGGGTGTTTACTGTGCACGGCCATGTAAGGCAATGCACACACGGGGCTGGAGGTGGCTGGATTGAACACAGAGGACTGGGGTGACCTAGAGGTTCACCTACCACCACAGCAGGGGGTCAGTGCTCATGTTACGACACTCCAGCCATTGTGGAAGTGTTGCCACTGAGAGAATATGATAATAAACATAGCGTCAGTGAGGGGCAGTGTCTGTGGCAGCCATCCAACGAGGGTGACGCTAAGTACCCGTGCACACGTCAGTCCTGGCAACACCCTTCACTGGTGCACTTAGGGTACCAGTGCAAGAGGCCAAAAGAACACCGGGGCAAGGTTTGTCATGAGGAGTGGCATTATTTGGTGATGTCATGAGGAGTGGCATTATTTGATGATGATATGAGGAGTGGCATTATTTGGTGATGTCATGAGGAGTGGCATTATTTGGTGATGTCATGAGGAGTGGCATTATTTGGTGATGTCATGAGGAGTGGCATTATTTGGTGATGTCATGAGGAGTGGCATTATTTGGTGATGTCATGAGGAGTGGCATTATTTGGTGATGTCATGAGGAGTGGCATTATTTGATGATGATATGAGGAGTGGCATTATTTGGTGATGTCATGAGGAGTGGCATTATTTGGTGATGTCATGAGGAGTGGCATTATTTAGTGATGTCATGAGGAGTGGCATTATTTGGTGATGTCATGAGGAGTGGCATTATTTGGTGATGTCATGAGGAGTGGCATTATTTGGTGATGTCATGAGGAGTGGCATTATTTGGTGATGTCATGAGGAGTGGCATTATTTGGTGATGTCATGAGGAGTGGCATTATTTGGTGATGTCATGAGGAGTGGCATTATTTGGTGATGTCATGAGGAGTGGCATTATTTGGCTCCTCCACAGCACCAAGACATGTCACTCAACAAAGCCAAACAGGAGATGGAGCACGAGGAACCTGCCGAACTCAGTGTAAACATGAGAAGGCCAAAGACACAACACATACGGTAATGACGAGACCAACACAGCGGCAACTGAGCAAAATATTGAAGGTGGCCGACTACTTCAAGGATTAATAGATATGATTTCAAGGTGGCGACCATCATCCACTCACTTGATGTAGTGCTGCCTACTTCTTCCTTCACCTTTATCAGTCTATTCCCATGTCTGCCCTCCTCGTTCCCTATTTCTTACCACCATCCACTCACTTGATGTAGCACTGCCTACTTCTTTCTTCACCTTTATCACTCTTTTCCCATGTCTGCCCTCCTTGTTTCCTATTTCTCACCATCATCCACTTACTTGATGTAGTGCTGCCTACTTCTTCCTTTACCTTTATCATTCTCTTTCTGTGTCTGTCCTCTCTTCCTATTTCTTCCATCTTTTCTGTCACTTTTTATTACTCTTCTTTCCTTTCCAGGTGGCTCTACATTGAGTGACAAGCCTAATGGTTTCCGGTAAGCCAGGAAACCATTTACAACGCTGGGTGGTAACCATATAACCAACCCATACGTGTTCCTTTTGTGTCAACAAATGGGTTGGCGGAGGGTTAGTGCCCCTCCCCGTAAAACAACTAACTCAAAGACAAACCCCCACCCCTTACGGGATTATGGCGTCTGACGATAGATACGTAGATAGATAGATACGGGATTATGACGTCTGGCGATAGGTACTGGATTATGGTGTCTGGCGATAGATAGATAGATAGATAGATACGGGATTATGGCGTCTGGCGATAGATAGATAGATACGGGATAATGGTGTCTGATAGATGGATAGATAGATTGATATGAGACTGTGGCTTCTGACGATAGACAGATAGATAAATAGATGTATAGATACGGGATTATGGCGTCTGGCGATAGATAGATAGATAGATAGATACGGGATAATGGTGTCTGGCGATAGATAGATAGATAGATAGATACGGGATTATGGTGTCTGGCAATAGATAGATAGATGGACAGATACGGGATTATGGTGTCTGGCGATAGATAGATAAATAGATAGATACGGGATTATGGTGTCTGGCGATAGACACTGATCCACGACGTATTCTTCCTTGTTTTAAATTAGTGTATTATGCACAAACCATACATTGTCAGCGACTTAACTATGGCAGATATAAATAACTATCTATCTATCCACCTATTGCCAGGCGCCTCAATCCTGTAAGGGGTGGCCACAAACAAACTGCCTCAGGATGGCCCTGTCCTCCGCCATTTCACTGCCCTGCTTCGAGTTCACAACCTTCTCTCTCATATACTTCGCCACTCTATCCTTCCATCTCATACTTGGCCTTCCCCTCCCTCTCTCCCACTCCAACTCACTCACATACACTCTTCTCGTCAGTCTCTCGCTCTCCATCCTCTCCACATGACCAAACCACCTCAGTGTGTTGCTCCTAACGCTTCCTATCACATCCACATCCACACCACAACGCTCCTTCACTCCCTCATTTCTCAGTCTGTCTCTCCACGTAACTCCACATCCACCTCACTCACATACATTCTCCTCGTCAGTCTCTCACTCTCTATTCTCTCCACATGGCCAAACCACCTCAGTGTGTTCCTCCTAACGCTCCCTATCACATCCACATCCACACCACAACGCTCCATCACTTCCTCATTTGTCAGTCTGTCTCTCCATGTAACTCCACATGTTCCTCTCATTTTTTTTTTTTTTAATGCAAGGAAGAAGGAACCAAAGGCCAGGAGCCCGCAAACCGTTCCTTCAAAGAAAAAGAAAAACACAATACAAAGGACAGCCAAATTCACGATCCGTTTATTTCGAGATGCCTGGACACACTGCGTGTGAAAGACTGGAGATCATAGGAAGTAGGAAATACAGACAGAGGTAGACAGTTCCAGAGTTGACCTGTTGCATAAATGAAGGACTGCCCAAAGGATCCTAGTGAGATATACCACCTTCCCCTCCCTCTATAAAACAACGATAATAAATACAAGGAAATTATAGTATATGTAAAGACAGCGAGGAAAACTATTTAGTATGTGTTTGTTTATGTAGATGCATTTCTGATGGATTGATTAGTCTATAGGAAGTTGTTACATAAGAAGATGGAGGGTGAGCGGGTCTTCACATCCCTATCTATCTATCTATCTATTGCCAGACTCCTTAATCCGGCAAAGGGTGGCCGCAGACAAAACGCCTCCAAGTCGCCCTGTCCCCCGCCATTTCATTGCCCTGCTCCCAGCTCACACACCCCTCTTTCATTTACCTAACTCCAGCCCTCCACCTCATCCTCGGTCTTCCCCCTCCCTCTCCCTCCCTCCATTTCACTTACATGCATCGTCTTAGTCTTTTATTCTCCAGTTTCTCAACGTGTCCAATATGGCTTAAAGATACAGTAATACACAACTCTGTACGCTAAGTGTTATGCACAGCTTTGTTTTACTGTGTTTACATATAACTATTCCTACTTGTTTTTATATATTTGCTTTAGAACCCAATGTGATTATACAGTGAACTACGCTATGTTGTAGTTTCCTCTCTCTTAACACTATCTTGGAGGGCGCGGGCTATGGCATTATCCCCAGCTGACCCCTCCACCTCCTCTCCTCGGCTCTAAATGGGTAGCGTGTAATTTTTCCCACGTGCAGGTCCGTCGCTTATTTGTTTTTCCACATCAGCAGACGATTTCCACGGAGCGGCAACCCTGTCAGCCTGTCTGTCTCTCCACGTAGCTCCACATTCCTCTCAGATAACTTATTTCCACACCACTTTTCACACTAATAAAGTTGATTTGGCTCAACTGAAAGAACAGGCAGTATCAAAGAACTGACGAACAATATCCTGCCTTACCTTTGTTTATCTCGGATAGATGGGCAAGCTGTTTAAACACTATCAACACTGAGAATAGACACACAGCTCGAGCGTCCTCCCCCTCTCACGGTTAGAGGGTGACTGACGGGATTCGAAGCTTCTTTTTTTTTTTCTTTTTTTAATACAAGAAAGAAGAAATCAAAGGCCAGGAGCCCGCAAACCGTTCCTTCCAAGAAAAAAACAAAAACAATACAAAAGAGAGCCAAATTCACGATCCGTTTATTTCGAGATGCCTGGACACACTGCGTCTGAAACACTGGAGATCATAGGGAGTAGGGAATACAGACAGAGGGAGACAGTTCCAGAGTTGACCTGTTGCATAAATGAAGGACTGGAAGTAACGGTTAACTCTTGCATTAGAGAGCTGGACAGAAAAGGGATGAGAGTTTGTTGCTAGACGGGTGCTACGCACCCGTCGTAGAGGTGGAGGGATGCAAGCAGACAGGTCAGAGGAGCAGTGACCATTGAAGTAGCGATAGAACAGAGATAAAGATGCAACAGTGCGGCGAAGAGACAGAGGTTGAAGGGAGCCAGTAAGAGGAGGAGAGTTTATGAGACGAAAAGCCTTTGACTCTACCCTACTGAGTAGAGCTGTATGTGGGGAGCCTCCCCGCACATGAGAGTTGTACTCCACACAGGGGCGAATAAAATTGAACTCTAGTTCGAAATAAAATGCTTGTTTTTATTATGCTGATTAATATTTATCTTTAATATTAATCCTTTCTATATATCTATCTATGGACGCCTTCATCGGGTAAGGAGTGGCCACAAACAAATCGTCTCCATGTTGCCCTGTCCCCTGCCATGTCGCTACCCTCCCCCAACTTACACCTCCCTCTCATATACCTCTCTCCTCCATCCCTCCATCTCTTCCTCGGTCTCCCCCTCCCTCTCCCCCCTCCACCTCATTCACATACACTCTCCTAGTTAGTCTCTCACCCTCCATACTCCCAACGCTAATCTAGTCGTCTGGGTTGATGATGTTCACCTGAAATACATTTTTATTTATCCTTTTTACTAGCAAGCATCCCAACCCCGACCATCGTGGTGGTGGTGGTGGTGGTGGTGGTGGTGGTGGCAGCAGCAGTAGTAGATGTAGCAGTAGCAGCAGTAGTTGTAGCAGCAGTAGTAGATGTAGCAGTAGCAGCAGTAGTTGTAGCAGTAGTAGTAAGAACAGGTAATGTCAGCCTGCTATCCAGCCTGCTGTCTAGCGTGTTGTCTGTTGCTTAGTCTGCTTGCCTGCCTGCCTATCAGCCTGTCTACCTATCAGCCTGTCTACCTACCAGCCTGTCTACCTATCAGCCTGTCTACCTACCAGCCTCCGTCTACCTATCAGCCTGCCTGCCTATCAGCCTCCGTCTACCTACCAGCCTCCGTCTACCTGCCAGCCTCCCTATTGCCAGCCTACCTAGCTGCCTGCCTGCCTACCTACCTGCCAGCCTGCCTATCTGCTTACCAACCCGCTTTTTTTTTTTTTCAATATGAACAAGACACTTAAATCTTCAGTGGAAACCATCAGTACATTAATACTTTATATTCAAACTCCAGCATTGGCACACAGAGAGAGAGAGAGAGAGAGAGAGAGAGAGAGAGAGAGAGAGACTCACCCCCGAGAACTACAATCAAAACACACGTAGCAGTTAACCGAGTGCATTTCAGGCTTTGTTTATATCTAAAAGGGTGGTTGGGGTTTATTGCTCACGTAATGCCACTCTTATGTGTGAGGCTGGTCAGTCTCATCTTAAATATCAGCACCAACTTGCCTAACCCCGGGCGGGGGGGGGGTAGTGGGTTTAGGCTGTCAGTTTAGGCTCAGTGGGTGTGGGTGCGGACTGCTGTACTCCTTGCACTTCATGACTAGCATTTTTATACCTATGGTAGGTGGTTTAGTGGGTTTAGGCTGTCAGCTACTGAGAATGGTTCACTTGATATCCCCCTGCACTTCTTCGTGACTAGTTTTTTTCACAACTGCTGGTTTAGTGGGTCCAGGCTCCCCGATTGTGTTCCATTCTGAGTCTCCTTGGTTACTATTCAAATATGTTTTTATCTGATTGGAGGTGGATTATAATGAGTCTCCTTGGTTACTATTCAAATATGTTTTTATCTGATGGAGGTGGATTATAATGAGTCTCCTTGGTTACTAGTCAAATATACTGTTTTCATCTGATGGGGTGGATGGTTATGAATACCATGGTCCTATGGGATGTCAAAGCTTCAAGGAATAGCGAGACACACAAAAATTTATTGTTTTTAACTCTTTCAACTGTGAATTTCTGGCTTCGAATCACGCACGCACACATGCACATACACACACACGTACACACACACGTACACATACACATACATAAATATATATACATATAAGCACACACACACACACACGCACACAACACACGTGTTTGTATGTGTATGTATGTATATATGCATGCATGTGTGTGTGTGTGTGTGTGTGTGTGTGTGTGTGTGTGTGTGTGTGTGTGTGTGCAAGCTAAAATCAAGTAGTAGCAGTAGCAGTAGTAGACCCTACCTCAACACTGTTCCTGTGGCACTGTCTTTGATGCAAACCATGCAATGGTGTGCAAGAAGGCAGGCTGTGTGTACGCGACGTCACTGCCAAAATGCTGCAGGAAATATGCCATGATGTCACCACAGAGCCAGCTGTGCTGCCCCTAGACGGCGAGCACTTCACCCACAGAACAGCAAACACATCAAATGATGCCAGAGTGGATGTCAGTGCTGCAGGTTTGCGGACACGTGGGCAGAGGGCTTTCTTCAACATTAGGATAATTGATCCTATGGCAGCATGTCATCGTGAACTGTGTCTCGAGGCTGCACACAAAAGGAATTAACAAGAAAAAAACAAAAAACAAAAAACAAAAAAACTATCAAGAAAGGATCTAACTTGTGCACCACGTTGGATTCACTGCCTTTGTGTTCACAACATCAGGTGGGACGGGTCCAGAGGCGAGCATATTCTCTCGAGACTGGCAGAGATTCTTTCTAAGAAGCGTCAACGTCAGAGTTCCGTTATGGCCTGGATGAGGTGTCAACTGTCCTACTCCCTTGTGAGGTGTGCACTGCTATGCCTCAGGGGCACAAGACCATCAGCCCTCAGGCCTGTCTCTCTGGCAGGTATGGATTACGAAGCTACTGTGACTGAGTCACACTGACCAGCAACTCCAATAGATTAAAGTTTTTGTTGACACTGTACTACTAAAAAATATAGTAGTAATAAAGTCTTTTGTGGTTGGTGGGGGCACTCCCCATCCACTCACTCGATGTAGTGCTGTTCTCGGATGCCTGCCCATTCCTCTCTTCCTTTGTTCTTTCTATCGTTCCTCATCTGTCATTTTTTCCTTCATTCATTCCTCTTCCTTCTGTCTACGGGTGACTATACATTGCGTAACAAGCCAGATGGTTTCCTGTACACCAGGAAACCATTTACTATGCTGGGTGGTAACCATACAACCAAATTATGGCGCCTGATGGTTTAGTGGGCAATTAAGGCGCTCCAATAGGATTGAGCCGGTGCAGGTTTATATCCAAGGGATGGTTAGGGTTTACTGATCACGTAATGCCACTCAGGGATGAGTGAGGCTGGTCATTCTCATCATAAATGTGAGGACCAATTTGCCTAGCTCCAGGCTCCTATGCTCCTCATGGGGCAACACAGGATTAGATGATGAATGAATGAATGAATGATGATAAAGTGTTGGCATATGGTTGGTAAGGACAGTGGCTGGTGTGTTTGGGGCCAACAGATTGTATTATGGTTAGTGATAACCTTCACATTACAACTCCAATGGTGAACTGTATTATGAGGCTGGCTGCTGAGCTGCACGGTATAATTCCCAAATGGATGGAGCTGATTTGCTGGTTGCATTATAGTAGTCTGAAAAAGTGCTGGTGGTGGTGGTGGTGGTGGTGGTGGTAGTAGTAGTAGTAGTAGTAGTGGTAGCAGTAGTAATAGTAGTAGTAGTAGTAGTAGTTGTAGTTTTTTTTATTGAGAAGATGCACTCAACAGGTTGGTGATGTTTGGCTGAATGCAACACGTCCAAAGAACATCATTGTATTGCAAATAATTACCAGTAATTCTCAGACATACCATGTTATTTGGACAGGTTGCATTCAGCCATCACCACCAACCTATTAAGCGCATCTTTGCCTCGATTAAAAAAAAAAAAAAAAAAAGTATAGTAGTTGTAGTAGCGGTAGCAACAGCATCATCAGTAGTAGTAGTAGTAGTAGTAGTAGTAGTAGTCCATCATCATCATCATCATCATCATCATCATCATCATCATCATCATCACCATCATCATCATCATCACCATCATCATCATCATCACCATCATCATCATCATCATCATCATCATCATCATCACCATCATCATCATCACCATCATCATCATCATCATCATCATCATCATCATCACCATCATCATCATCATCATCACCATCATCATCATCATCATCATCATCATCATCATCATCACCATCATCATCATCATCATCATCATCATCACCATCATCATCATCATCATCATCATCATCATCATCACCATCACCATCATCATCACCATCATCATCATCACCATCATCATCATCATCATCATCATCACCATCATCATCATCATCACCATCATCATCATCATCATCATCATCATCATCACCATCATCATCATCATTATCGTCATCATCTTCATCTTCTCTTCTTCCTCTTCCTTCTCTTCTTCCTCTTCCTTCTCTTCTTCCTCTTCCTTCTCTTCTTCCTTGTCTTCTTCTCCTCCTCCTTTTGTTCTTCTTCCTCCTCCTCTTCTCCGTCTTCTCGTTGTTCTTTGTTCATCTTATCTTTTTCTTCTTTTTGTTCATCTTCTTCGTGTTCTTCTCCCTCTTCTTTCTTTTGAATGCTAAGTTGTAAGAACAGATAAACACCAGGTGATGCTAGTCACGAAGAAGTGCTATGGGAAGGATAGAGAGGTTTAGTATTGTCTTTTGCCAGTGAGCTACGTGAAATAAACTGCAAAAAGACGAAATTCTGGGCCAAGTGAAGGTGAAAGGACTATTAGCAGATTAACACAAAATGATGCTAGTCACGAAGAAGTGCAGTGAAAACTATGGAAAATCTTTGTCTTCTCTCTCTCTCTCTCTCTCTCTCTCTCTCTCTCTCTCTCTCTCTTAGGTGAAAGGACTATTAGCAGACAAGAAAAGTGGTGGTGATGGGCAGAGCGAAGCGCGGGTAATTATAAACGAGAACTGACGACCACATAATATAGATAGATAGACAGACAGAGAGACAGATAGATAGATAGACAGATAGATAGACAGATAGATAGACAGGTAGGCAGATAGATAGACAGATAGATAGACAGAATGTAGCCTTTAGCGAGACTGACTTGGCGTGTGATTAGCAATTGTATCTTAGATCTGAATGGCTTAAATCCTGTGACGTTTGGAGCTTTCTCACTTTCTTTAATTTGCTGTCTTTGTTTCTGACTCTGTACTCTCTCTCTCTCTCTCTCTCTCTAATGTCAGTTGAGAGTGAACAAGATGAACAATAAAGAGAGAGAGAGAGAGAGAGAGAGAGAGAGAATCATAGGATGGAATTTAATATTCTGACCTACTTTCTCAAGAGAGAGAGAGAGAGAGAGAGAGAGAGAGGGAGGGAGAGAGGGAGGAGGGAGGGAGGGAGAGAGAGGGGAAGGCGTCGTAGGATAAAAAGAGTTAATATTCTGGCTCACTTTCTCACTATCTTTCACGCCACTCATTCTATTCCCTCACTCTCGCGTTTCCGCCTCGCTTCTTTCAATTGCTTCTTGATCTCGTTCATTTTAATCTCTCTCTCTCTCTCTCTCTCCTTATCATACCTGACCCCCTTAATTCTCTCTCTCTCTCTCTCTCTCTCTCTCAGCATTGCGGGCTCCACACGGTGTTGCCATACGCAGGGCTGCAAAAATCCCCACATATTTCAAAACCTTATTCCATCTATCCCTTCCCCAAACGCCTCAACTCACCAACAGACACTCACAATAGATCCAAATAGAAAAATAGACACAAGCGGGTAGATAGAAAAGGTGATAAAGAGTGATATAAAGGATAATACTAAAGAGGCAGTAGGCGGCGCAATATGGCTGCCGCGGCTGTGTTTACACTGGCTCAGCCAATCAGCGTCCGCCTCCCTCTGCTCTTAGCATCCAGCCGCCCTCTGATTGGCTGGCAGCTGTGAGGCCAGGGAGGAGGCAGGGAGGCATGAGGGAGGGAGGAGAATATAATAATAATAATAGTAATAA
The DNA here is from genome assembly GCF_032717465.1 of Coenobita brevimanus. NCBI lineage: Eukaryota > Metazoa > Arthropoda > Malacostraca > Decapoda > Coenobitidae > Coenobita > Coenobita brevimanus. The sequence goes on from NW_027643678.1 coordinate 53,041, forward strand.
TGTTTATTTCCACAAACAGTGGTTATTCATATAACAATATGAGTTATATACACAATAATAGTACAAAGTGTACACGTGAAGATTATACACTGTAGATCAAAGCTGGGAATAGCGCCGCTACTATTTTAATAGCGATGGTGGTAACGCCATTACTTTTTTTAGCCAGTAGCGGAACTGAGAGCGCCGCTACTTTTTGGCTGTACTCACGCGTTACCGCGCTGCTCGCTACTCACGCGACGAATACAGGTCCGGAGTCGGTGAGTACATACAGATATGCCGACGGTTTGGTTGTATTTATTAATGACGAAAAATAATACTTTCGTCAATTCTGTCATTTAAGATGTCAGCTAGATGTAGGCAATGCTAACACACACACACACACACACACACAAGCCTCTATCACCGTCACAAACTCCTGCTCTCTCCCTCACTCCCTCTTTCAGACTAATTCTTACTCACTACGTTATTATTTCGTAACAGTATGTTACTTTCAGTTTAAAGTAATTATAAAAAAAAAACATTGCTATTGTATAAATAGCCTTTAAAAGAAAGCCCCAGTTCATTTTTACTTTCGTTTTCGTACATATCTTAAATGGGTATCATTGAAAATATAATAAATCTATATAATATGTATCAATGGTAGGCCACATTTTTTTGCCTGTTATTTACGTATGTTACTTTCAGTAGGTATACTAGGTAACAGTGTAAAAGAACATTTGTTACATTATACAGTAAATAGCTTTTTCCTGTACCTTCCGCTCTAAGCTTCATTAACCTGACACCGACACGTATATGATATTTTTTTACTTGCCATATAAGTATATACTGACATTACTGGTACACAACATAACCACTCAGACTGACTAATATTATCAAAACAGTATATAGTGTATTGCTATATCACAGATTTTTGTTAACTATTCCTTCGTGTACCTTTTTCTTATCCAAAGTAGCGGGAGCGGGAGCACCGTTACATTTCGTATCAAGTAGCGAAACCAGTAACGCCACTACTTTTTCGAGCAAGTAACGGGAATGGGAGCACCGCTACTTTTCATTAGAAGCGTTCCCAGCACTGCTGTAGATACGTTAGGGAGTATAATACAAAAGTGTATACAGTACCTGTAATTGTACTGTACAATTCTCAATATATCAAATGTCATTACATTTGAAGTTTTAAAGTGTTATGTTTGTGAATTATGATATCCCATTTTTGCCTCATATTTTACTAGTTTATTATTGTATAGCGTTATACAGTAAGATTATTGAAGGGTGTTTAGTAAGTGACTGTTAGGTCTATTTTTGAAAATGTTTAAACTATGTGATTCCTTGACATTTTCTGGCAGGTGGTTGCTGTTACTGCTAAGGATCTTGCACCTGAGTCGGTATTAACCTTAGCAACGAACAGATTATTTTTGTGTCTAGTAATACTTTGTGTCATGTTGTGTACCGATGGAAAAGACAGGAGACAGTCAGGGTAGAGATTAGCTGGATATTGGAAGACTGTGACAGCGATGGAAAAGACAGGAGACAGTCAGGGTAGAGATTAGCTGGATATTGGAAGACTGTGACAGCGATGGAAAAGACAGGAGACAGTCAGGGTAGAGATTAGCTGGATATTGGAAGACTGTGACAGCGATGGAAAAGACAGGAGACAGTCAGGGTAGAGATTAGCTGGATATTGGAAGACTGTGACAGCGATGGAAAAGACAGGAGACAGTCAGGGTAGAGATTAGCTGGATATTGGAAGACTGTGACAGCGATGGAAAAGACAGGAGACAGTCAGGGTAGAGATTAGCTGGATATTGGAAGACTGTGACAGCGATGGAAAAGACAGGAGACAGTCAGGGTAGAGATTAGCTGGATATTGGAAGACTGTGACAGCGATGGAAAAGACAGGAGACAGTCAGGGTAGAGATTAGCTGGATATTGGAAGACTGTGACAGCGATGGAAAAGACAGGAGACAGTCAGGGTAGAGATTAGCTGGATATTGGAAGACTGTGACAGCGATGGAAAAGACAGGAGACAGTCAGGGTAGAGATTAGCTGGATATTGGAAGACTGTGACAGCGATGGAAAAGACAGGAGACAGCCAGGGTAGAGATTAGCTGGATATTGGAAGACTGTGACAGCGATGGCAGGGGTGGTGACAGCGATGGAAAAGACAGGAGACAGTCAGGGTAGAGATTAGCTGGATATTGGAAGACTGTGGCGATGGAAAAGACAGGGAGACAGTCAGGGTAGAGAGCTGGATATTGGAAGAGCGATGGAAAAGACAGGAGACAGTCAGGGTAGAGATTAGCTGGATATTGGAAGACTGTGACAGCGATGGAAAAGACAGGAGACAGTGACAGCGATGGAAAAGACAGGAGACAGTCAGGGTAGAGATTAGCTGGATATTGGAAGACTGTGACAGCGATGGAAAAGACAGGAGACAGTCAGGGTAGAGATTAGCTGGATATTGGAAGACTGTGACAGCGATGGAAAAGACAGGAGACAGTCAGGGTAGAGATTAGCTGGATATTGGAAGACTGTGACAGCGATGGAAAAGACAGGAGACAGTCAGGGTAGAGATTAGCTGGATATTGGAAGACTGTGACGGCTGTGTCCAAGTTTATCTTGTTTGGTGTGTTTAGCCATTACAGTTGTGTTAACATTGCAGTGACATGGTACAGTACAGTACATGGTACAGTACGGTACATGGTACAGTACAGTACATGGTACAGTACAGTACATGGTACAGTACAGTACATGGTACAGTACAGTACATGGTACAGTACAGTACATGGTACAGTACAGTACATGGTACAGTACAGTACATGGTACAGTACAGTACATGGTACAGTACAGTACATGGTACAGTACAGTACATGGTACAGTACAGTTCATGGTACAGTACAGTACATTGTACAGTACAGTACATGGTACAGTACAGTACAGTACATGGTACAGTACAGTACATGGTTATACTTCCTGGCTTTTCCATCAACAACTTTAGCAGTAAAATTGTGTAGTTTCTGTACACGTGAAAGTTGAGATGTACTGCAGTGCCACATATTACACTGCCGTAGTTTAGGATACTTAGTGCCAGTGCCTGCAGTGCCACATATTACACTGCCGTAGTTTAGGATACTTAGTGCCAGTGCCTGCAGTGCCACATATTACACTGCCGTAGTTTAGGATACTTAGTGCCAGTGCCTGCAGTGCCACATATTACACTGCCGTAGTTTAGGATACTTAGTGCCAGTGCCTGCAGTGCCACATATTACACTGCCGTAGTTTAGGATACTTAGGGCCAGTGCCTGCAGTGCCACATACTTAGGGCCAGTGCCTGCAGTGCCACATATTACACTGCCGTAGGATACTTAGGGCCAGTGCCTGCAGTGCCACATACTTAGGGCCAGTGCCTGCAGTGCCACATATTACACTGCCGTAGTATACTTAGTGCCAGTGCCTGCAGTGCCACATACTTAGTGCCAGTGCCTGCAGTGCCACATACTTAGGGCCAGTGCCTGCACTATGATGTGTCGAGTGTCTTTGTCAAAGCCATCTTTTATCCTGTTAATATACACTAATATGACCAGTACTTTTTTGTTAAGTTCATTTACACGTTCATCAAAGGTCATGCAGCAATCCATATATATACCTAAGTTTTGTACATCAGTGCTGGCTTGAACTGCTGTGTCGCCAAATCCAACAGTAGTGTTAGTTGGTAGTGTTAGGTGGTAGTGTTAGGTGGTAGTGTTAGGTGGTATTAGCAATCCATATATATACCTAAGGCTTGTACATCAGTGCTGGCTTGAACTGCTGTGTCGCCAAATCCAACAGTAGTGTTAGTTGGTAGTGTTAGGTGGTAGTGTTAGGTGGTAGTGTTAGGTGGTATTAGCAATCCATATATATACCTAAGGCTTGTACATCAGTGCTGGCTTGAACTGCTGTGTCGCCAAATCCAACAGTAGTGTTAGGTGGTATTAGTGAGATCATTGGCCTGCACCTAAAAAGATACATTGCGTTTTACTGGTATTTAGAAGACCGTTTATAATGAAATATTCCCTGGCTATATTCAGTGTTTGCTCTGCTTTGTGCAATATATCCTGGAGAGAATCTAGTTTGCCACTGTGAAGCAACTGAGTGTCATCAGCATATTGCACTAACACACAGTCGTTAAGATTTGCTGAGAGATCGTTGACATAGTTACTGAATAGTATAGGACCAAGAACTGAGCCTTGGGGTACCCCATAGGTGACATTGGATTTGGAGGATTTGATGTTTTGGATGTAGATTGTGTTCTGTCATTAAGGCAGCTGTCAAAGCAGAAGTTATCAACACTGGCTTTACTGAGTTTATTGAGCAGAATGGAATGGCTGACACTATCGAAAGCTTTTGATAGATCACAGAGGGTTAAAAGTGATATGTGTTTATTATCCATGTTATGGTAGATAGTATCAGGTTAACATATCAAC
>NW_027643678.1:65000-116608 GCF_032717465.1 Coenobita brevimanus
CGCTGATGTGTGTTATACACTGGCTGTATAGCACTAAGGCTGACGCTGATGTGTGTTATACACTGGCTGTATAGCACTAAGGCTGACGCTGATGTGTGTTATACACTGGCTGTATAGCACTAAGGCTGACGCTGGTGTGTGGAAGGGTGAGGCAATGATGGCTTGGAGAGAGAGAGAGAGAGAGAGGGTATAAAGCTAACAACCTGAGAGGACAACTGCAGTAGGCGGGTTGGGCCATGCTGGGCACCTGCTGGAAGACTAACTCAACTACTGGAATGTGATAAGGATGGCAAAGAGAGAGAGCTGGCAGATGAGAGCTTATAGAAAGGAGGGAGGGAACTGTGTGTGTGTGTGTGTGTGTGTGTGTGTGTGTGTGTGTGTGTGTGTGTGTGTGTGTGTGTGTGTGTGTGTATGGGATAGCAAAGAGAGAGAGGTGGCAGATGAGAGTTTATAGAAAGGAGGGAGGGAAGAACATGACTCTGTGTGTGTGTGTGTGTGTGTGTGTGTGTGTGTGTGTGTGTGTGTGTGTGTGTGTGTGTGTGTGTGTGTGTATGGGATAGCAAAGAGAGAGAGGTGGCAGATGAGAGTTTATAGAAAGGAGGGAGGGAAGAACATGACTGTGTGTGTGTGTGTGTGTGTGTGTGTGTGTGTGTGTGTATGGGATAGCAAAGAGAGAGAGGTGGCAGATGAGAGTTTATAGAATGGACGGAGGGAAGAACATGACTCTGTGTGTGTGTGTGTGTGTGTGTGTGTGTGTGTGTGTGTGTGTGTGTGTGTGTGTGTGTGTGTGTGTGTGTGTGTGTGTGTGTGTGTGTGTGTGTGTGTGTGTGTGTGTGTGATAGCAAAGAGAGAGAGGTGGCAGATGAGAGTTTATAGAATGGAGGGAGGGAAGAACATGACTGTGTGTGTGTGTGTGTGTGTGTGTGTGTGTGTGTGTGTGTGTGTGTGTGTGTGTGTGTGTGTGTGTGTGTGTGTGTGTGTGTGTGTGTGTGTACTGTACACATAAATAGTTGGATAAATGGATTCAAAGTTCAATAAAAGGCATCAATATTTATTTTCTTTACCTAACTCTCTACCTACTATCTATCCACCCAGTAGGTACCATCCACTCATCCGATGTAGTAACTGATTTACTAGATAGTTACTTATAGATAGTTCCAAAAATAGATTAAAAGATGACGAAAAGGTATTAGTTTTTTTCTCTACCTGTCTGCGTACCTGTCGATCTGTCTATTAGGTACCATCCACTCACTCGATGTAGTGACAGATTTATGAAACAGATAGATTATAAGTTAATTAAAAGGCTTCAGCATTTATTTTCTCTACCCTGATTATCAATCTACTAGGTACCATCCACTCAACTGATGTAGTTATTAATTTATTATATAGTTATTGATAGTTGCAAAAATAGATTGAAAAATGAGTAAAAGGCATCAGTACTAATTTTCTTTACATATCTGTCTGGCTACCTGTCTACCTATCTTGGAGGTACCATCCACTCATCCGATGAAGTGATAGACTTATTAGATAAATACCTATAGATAGTTGCAAGTTGATTAAAAGGCATGAAATTTATTTTCTCTATGTCTTATCATTCCATCTACAGTATCTAGTAGGTACCATCCTCTCTTCCGATGTAGTGATAGATTTATTAAATTGGTACATATATATAGTTGCAAAAATAAATTAAGATTTAATTAAAAGTCGTCAGTATTTACTTTCTCTGTTGACCTACTGTCTATCTACCTAGTAGGTACCGTCCACTCACCCGATGTAGTGATAGATTTATTGGGTAGATACCAGTACATATTGTAGAGAAAGTAGAGTAAAAGTTGATTAAAAGGCGTCAGTATTTTTTTTTCAACATACCTGTCCCTATACCTTCTATTTATCTATTAGTTACCATCCACTCACCCAGTGTAGTGATACATTTATTGGATAGATACATATAGATAGTTGCCAAAATCGATTCAAAGTTTATCCCAAAGCATTAGTGTTGCTTTTCTCTGCTATGCCATCTATCTACTATGTACAGTTGCGGACATATCAAACAGAAAGACCCAGTCCGCCAGCTAGGTGGTGTGATGCTCTCCGCATCTGCTAACACTGATTGGTAGGCAACTTCACCAGGTTTCGTTCGGTCACTAGAACGAACCGAACGCGGTGATCAGTGCCGCTGTGCGCAGTTATTGGTGGTAATTATATGAGCAATGTTCCGTCAGAAAACATACTGATGACAATGTTTTTATTTTTATCACACAATACACCCTCTACATAATGGCAGTTATTATGAATGACACGGATTTCATGAGTGGTTTAGTTCTGAGTCCTGAACCATGCAACAGTTAATAATTCATCACATGTTATAGTTATCAGCTTCCCTACAACTATCAATGAACAGAAAATTATCGTGACGCCTATCCTCCCTACCGTGAACCTGACATTGGTAGACCGGTGAAATCGAAGCAAGTTCACTACATATAGGAGGTGGCGCCACAGGAGGCAGCGGGACTTTGATGAATGGTCGTGGAGAAGGAAGACGTGTTTCTGAGCTCTCCTCTAGCTGCAGGGTTGCCTCACCGGCTTTAGCTTTTTCCTTTTGCTCGCCACTAGGGCGTTTTTCAATAAAACTAGGTTAGCTAGACCTCATTTTCCTCCCTGGCCTTAGTAGATATAGTAGGTGTCTAGATCTACTTACTGAGATTGCCTTTGCTAACTCACCTCTGGAGTGTACCCCCCACTGATCGCTCTGGGGTGTGAGTCACACACAGGCGCGTCCTCCCGAGAGTGGTTTGAGAGGGTAATCTCAGACTATAGTAGCCGCAGCGAGAAATGAACGCTGTGGTGGGGCAGCCGGTCATCCGGGGATTCCCCCACTGTAGCCATCTCCACATGTCACCGACCATAGAGGTAGGATGTCACCGACCATCGGCCACCGCTGCAGCCCCGCTCCATGATCCTTACCCTGTGTCTCTGGCTTTCTCTTTCTCTCTCGGTTTCTATATAAACTGCTGTATTTCCGAAACTAATTATGAAATTATTATGACTTTTGTTCCACACCACCACTGAGGTAAAAATCAAGGAGAGTTTTCTGTATAAAGGTTTCCCCCCCCTTGTCTGAGGGCAGGTCAGTTCTGGCGAGTGTATAATTATAGGTCAGGCGGAGGTATCGGCAAGGCTGCACTCCCCCGCTCATATGCCACATTTAGGAGGGGGGGGAAACCTTTATACAGAAAACTCTCCTTGATTTTTACCTCAAAGGTGGTGTGGAACAAAAGTCATAATAATTTCATAATTCGTTTCGGAAATACACCAGTTTATATAGAAACCGAGAGAGAAAGAGAAAGCCAGAGACACAGGGTAAGGATCATGGAGCGGGGCTGCAGCGGTGGCCGATGGTCGGTGACATGTGGATATGGCTACAGTGGGGGAATCCCCGGTCATCCCGGCTGCCCCACCACAGAGTTCATTTCTCGCTGCGGCTACTATAGGTGTGTTTTCCCCGGGCAATTTCTCCCTTGGTTGTTTTTCTCTTTCTTCCCACTTCCCCCTCACGGGGGAAGTGGTAACTATGGCAGACGCCACTACTGCCTCCCCCCCTTCAGGGGGGGAGGTAGTCCTGACCGACCCCCGACTGTCTCACGGACGGACTGCCCCCAGACTGAACAGCCCCAGACACGTACCCGCCTTGACATTCATGTACATAACGCCGAGTTTGTCATGATTCATGCGGTTGGTTCCACTCCCCTGTCCAGCCTCAATCCCTTCTTCATCAAGAAGGTGATTGATGGGTGTGCAGGAGAGGTGGAACAAGTGAAAAAACTTGCGAGTGGAGACCTTCTTGTAAAAACCATGAATTCAGCTTAGGTCAAGGATTTGCTTAAACTGAGGAAGTTCCATTGTCACGATGTCCAGACAACGATCCCCCACCCCATGAATTCCTGCAAGGGTGTTATCACCTGCAGGGATCTTGTGCTTATGGAGGAAGAAGAAATTGTACAGGAACTTTCTCAGTAAGATGTCATAGAGGCGAGGTTCATTACCAGATTCTCGGAAGGCATAAGGACGAAGACCGCCACAGTTGTCCTAACGTTCGGCAAAGTATGCTTTACCTTCCAGCCAATGTGAAGGTTGGATACGTTATTGTAAATGTCAGACCATACATCCCGAACCCCCTGCATTGCTTAAAATGCCAGATTTATGGGCATCATGAAAAGGCTTGTCGGGCTTCCAACATCGTGTGTGGCAAGTGTGCGGCTGTAGGTCACTCTGCTGACAATTGTACATTCGAGACTGAGTGCTGCTTTCACTGCAAGGATGCTCACTCCACTTCCTCGAGGTTTTGTCCCAAGTGGAAGGAGGAGAAAGAGGTCTGCACAGTAAAAGCAACACAGGGCATTTCCTTTTACGATGTAAGAAAGAAGGTGAAGGAGTTGCATGCAACTCCCAAGCCTAATATCTCCTATGCATCGGCGGTTGTGTCCCGTCCCGTGATGTGCACCGTTGAGACACAGACTGACCTAACATTCGCTCCTCATGCCCCACGCCCTACCTCTCAGTCTAAGCCTCCTGTACGTTCCAACTCTCTTACGGACATCCCTGTTGCTACTTCATACTCTCAGGCTGCCGCTGCTCCTTCGCAGTCAGTGTGGCCAAAACAGAAGCCTGACAAGTCTGACAAGATTAATTTGACCACCCTCACTAAACAATCACGTCCTCATGTCCTTCCCGCTCCTGGTCCAGCGAGGGAGAGAAAGAATAGCTCTTCCTCGGTGGAGTCTGGGAGCCTTGTAATTGATGAGAATATGGAGGTTTCCATGAGTAAGAACCGGGAAAGGTCCCCCGGTAGCCACTCGCCTGGTCGCAGGGGGCATAAAAAAACTAAGCACACTGGCCACCCTCGAAAGTCTTAAACCGCCGCATTCACTATACTACAGTGGAATTGTAGAGGTATTGGGAATAAGTTACACAATATAGCAATCTTGCTGTCAATACACAGGCCAGACGTTGTTTGTTTACAGGAGACGCGCCTGGAGGATCATCCTGATCCTCCACAGTTCAAACACTACCACTCGTATAGAAGATATGAAGGTCACGGAGTCGCCATATACACACACAAATCACACCCACAAACGGAAGTGATTCTAAATTCTACTCTGGAAGCTGTCGCGTGCAGAGTAAAATTTAATAACACGTATCTGTCTATTTGCTCTCTGTACTGTCCTCCACATGGCCCCATTGATAGTGATGCTTAAAATTCACTATTTGAACATCTGCCTGGAAATAAGTTAGTGTTGGGCGATTTTAACGCCCATCACTATCAATGGGGTAGCTTGAGGATTGATGGTCGTGGGGAGCAAGTAGCCGACCTAATACTACAGTCCAACCTCTGTCTTCTGAACGATGGTAGAGCGACTCGTGTAGATGATCGTACTGGTAACTTTTCGGCCATTGACTTATCTTTGGCCTTCCCTGGTATACATCAAGATTTCTCATGGGACCTTTACGACGACTCCTTGGGAAGTGATCATTTACCCATCTGTCTTTCTTATACACGCGACATCGTTTCGGACCCTCCACCTCCAAAATTTAACTATAAGAAAGCAGATTGGGGATCCTTCTCAAGGATCGCCAATTTAGATATATCTGGGGAGACCATAGATGTTAAGGTCGAAAATATAACTACTTCCATATTACACGCAGCTGAGGCTGCTATTCCCAAGACTTCTACAGTTCATGCGAAGCATAGAGCACATTGGTGGACGCCGGATTGCCGACATGCATTAAGAAAACGCAATAGGAGATACAGGATCTTTGATAGTCAGCCCACTGAGGAAAATTTTATTGCATACAAACAGGCACGGGCTGAGGCAAGGAGAATAATAAGAAGAGTTAAACGTGACTCCTGGCGGTCCTTTGTGTCCACGGTGACTCGTACAACACCATTACAAAAAGTCTGGTCCACTATAAGATTATTAAATAATAAACGCCCATACTTCCCTGTCACCACCTTGCAGGTGAATAACACCACCTATGACGAGCCCGTGGACGTTGCTAACATCCTCGCCAGGAGTTTTTCTCATGTAAGTAGCTCAGCCAATTATGACCCGCGTTTCCAACATCATAAACGCATGGCTGAGCTACAGATATTAGACTTTGCCACAGAAGACGTAGACCTCCCGTACAACAAAGAGTTTACGCTAGATGAACTGCTCCTTGCCCTAAAATCCTGTAAAGACACCAGCCATGGACCAGACACCATCACGTACGGTATGATCCAGCATCTTAATCAGGACAACCTGATTAAGATGTTAGCATTGTACAATGAGATTTGGGCGTCTCGAACGTTCCCAAACTCATGGCACTTTGTGCACGTCATACCGATACCCAAAGAGGCTGGTCGTCTTATGAATCCCACTTCATTTCGTCCTATTGTGTTGACTTCTTGTCTATGTAAGGTCATGGAACGAATGGTAAACAATAGGCTTCGTTTTGTTTTAGAGTCGAAGAATTTGTTAAATGATCAACAATGTGGCTTCCGTAAATACAGAAGTTCACTAGATCATTTAATGAATTTGGAGCATTGTATTGCAGAGGCATTTGCCAATAAAGAATTCATGATAGGGGTGTTCTTGGACATCCATAAAGCCTATGACATTACCTGGCGACACGGTATACTAATGAAGCTCTATGCTTATGGTTTAAGAGGAAATTTGCCTGTTTTTATTTCAAATTTCTTAAGGGACAGAACTTTCTCTGTCAAATTGCCCCGTAACGTAACATCGGATATATTTATCCAGGAAAACGGGGTGCCACAGGAAGTGTGCTTAGTCCTACTTTATTTAGTATTATGATCAATGATATTCTGTCATCAGCTCCCATCCCAAGGAATCTTAAATACTCACTCTACGCTGACGATTGTGCAATATGGCACTCTTCCTGTAATGCACAATTTTCGGCTGGGCGGATTCAAGCAGCCCTTGACTCCGTCCACCAATGGGCCTTGCAGTGGGGATTTAAGTTTTCCGTACGTAAGTGTGCCGCTATAGTCTTCACTAATCGTAACGTACCTAATTTGTGCTTAACTTTGGATAATCAGGCGGTACCTTTTCAAAATTCTGTAAAATTTTTAGGAATACATTTTGATCGTAGAATGAATTTTAAACTTCACGTTAATACTTTGCTTGCTCGTTGTGATAAACCGTTAAATGTCCTTAAGTACCTACTGGGTACTACATGGGGTGCCGACAGAAAATCTTTATTAATGGTGTATAAGTCCCTTATTCGTTCGAAGCTAGACTATGGCGCACAGGTGTATGGCTCGGCATCTGATGCCACGCTGAAAGGATTGGATGTGTTGCAGAATAAATGCTTGCGAATGTGTCTTGGAGCTGTCCGGTGTACCCGTGTGGCTCGTATGGAAGTGGAGGCGAATGTGCCTCCCCTCCGTATTCGCCGTGACCACCTGGCCTTGTCCTACGGCGTAAGGACATTAAGGAAAAGTAATATCGGCAATGTGGCCTGTACCCCCCTGCGCCAATACCACCATCTTCTGCGGGGGGTGCGTCGGCCACTTGCCGTTCGCCTCCACTTACTGACTCAGGAGCTTGATGTGGACCCCAATGACTGTGACAAGTTGGTGCTTAAAAATATAGCGCCTCGGGAGCCACCCGGCTTTACAGTGGATGTTGCATGGCTCCCAGCCGGAGGCAGAGGTCCACCACTTGTTTCGTAACATCATTGTTCGTCACTTGGGGTCCCATCAGTTGTACACCGACTGCTCCAAGTCGAGTGAATGTGTGGGTGCAAGTGTGTGGTCGACTGAATGTGCCCTCAGGTTTCGGTTGCCGACTCATACATCTGTGTTTACTTCAGAACTTCCATAGACTATGCTCTCAATTCTAGGCATGACTCATTTGTCATATTTTCAGATTCAAAATCAGCCCTTCAGGCAATTGCATCTTGCACTACGGACTCTCACGAGATCCAGGGCCGCATCGTTAATAAGTTGCATTCATGCAACAAGTCATTCACGCTGATCTGGGTGCCTGGTCATTGTCGTATCTACGGCAATGAGCAGGCTGACTTACTTGCAAAGTCGGCTGTAGAGCTCGAGGAGACTTGGGACGTTCCTCGTGATCTACGGTCGAGTCTCTCTCTCGGAAAGAAATCAATAAATCTTCTGTGGCAAGGTCAGTGGACCAGACTAAATATTCCAACCTGTAAGCCATACCTGGGCGACTGGGACACTGCCAAACGTCCCAGTCGCCTAGAAGAAAAAGTGTTGGCACGGTTACGGCTCAATGCCACCATTTTAACACAAATGAAACCTTATATGGAAAGACGCTTCCCACCGCACTGTGACATCTGTGATGCGGTATTATCTATCAGTCATATCATCCTGCGCTGTCGGCGATTTATCGTGAACGTGCTTCAATTATAAATTACTGCGGCTCAGTAGACGTCCCCTTCACCCTTTCCACCATCCTGGGTGATGGGGACATTGTTATGACTGATAAATTGATGGCTTTCTTGAGAGAGACCGGACTGATCAGAGTGATGTGACTTTTTTACTGTGTGGTTATGGTTTTTATCAACGGTAAATATGTATATATTGTAATATTAATTAGGGTTGACAGTTGACATATTTGAAATAGTTCCTCCTCCCACTGATCTATTTCTAATATAGATGTCCCCTACATTAAGCCAAGTTCCTCGCCTGACAGTCACCAGCTGATGAGTGCAAGTGTGCAATATAGGAAGGTATTGGGCACTTGCAGTCGATGGTGGTCTGCTGGGCGAGGTTCTTCACTTTTTGTACAAATTATGTAAATACATTATATTATCTTGCCTAAGTTATTTCTAATTAGGGACGACAGCTGATGTATATGGAAATGTTCCTGACTCGTCTGGTTCCCTTTCATATATTGATGTCCCCTATATTAGGTTGTGCCTCGACTGACAGTCACCAGGTGATGAGTGCAGGTATGTCATGTAGAAAGACATTACATATCTGCAGTCGATGGTGTTCTCTTGGTCGAGGCTTTTTTACCATTAGTGTAGGTCTAGTTATTTGTCTCTTAGGATTTAGTATAGGTTAGCGATTTGTCTGTTAGGTGGTTAGTTTTAAGGTCTTTAAATTAGGTATTTTTGATTATAAGTAATATAAGGTTAAAAATATTAAAAAAACTAAATAAAAATAATAAAAGTAAAACTACAAAAAATAATAAAATAAAAATTATTATATATATATATATGTACGTGTGCATGAAAGTGTGTATGTTCATATGCATGGATGTGTGTATGTATGTATGTATGTATATATATATGTTCGTATATATATGTGTATATATGTCAATATATATACATATATATATTTTGCCTTAATGACCAGGGGCTCCGGCCCCAATGGTCGATAGGCAAAAAAAAAAAAAGAAAAAAAAAAAAAAACAGCTTCCTCGGGCTTTCTCGGTTGACTGTAATAACATCCACTAGTAGCAGAAGCAACGATTTTTTTTTTCTGGCCGCTATTCTGATTACATATTTTGTTATCAGCCATACTCGTAGCAGATCACGTTTGTGCGTATCTGAGGATTAATAAAGCTTTAGTTTCACTCTGTATATGAGAAAAAAAGGCAGAGAAAATATCAACAGTACCCCCAACAGTCCAATACCACAGCCTTCTCCCATTCGCCTCTGTCTACGTAGACTTTTATCACAAACACTATAGACACGCCTTCACGTGGTGGCACTGATGAGAGAGACAGACAGACAGACAGACAGATAGACAGAGAGAGAGAGAGAGAGAGAGAGAGAGAGAGAGAGGGACTGACAGATAGACAGACAGACAGAGACAGGAAGACAGACAGAATGAGAGACAGACAGACAGACAGACAGACAGACAGAAAGAAAGAGACAGACTGAGAGACAGGCAGACAGACAGACAGAAACAGACAGGCAGACAGACAGATGGACAGAAAGAGACAGAGACAGACAGACAGACAAATAGAGTGGCTGGGGACGAGAGGCCAGAGAGACGGGCTGGGGACGAGCCTGACGTATCATATTCTCTCGTCTGGCGCGTCCCCAGCCACTCCCTCCACTCCCTTTTCTCTCTCTCTCTCTCTCTGGATGGGTGACTTAATACACACACACACACACACACACACAGTCAACGGCCTCTCTCTCTCTTTCTCTGGTTGGGTGACTATTCAAAAACGCACACACACACACACACACACACACACACACACACACACACACACACAAGTATTCTAAGGTAGGACTTGATGGTGGAGAAGGGAGTGTGTGTGTGTGTGTGTGTGTGTGTGTGTGTGTGTGTGTAACACACTCTAACCAAGGCAAGACTATGAATATTGTCCACTATACTCTTTTTACTCTAACTTGGCTTAAAACTCCCCTATTTCCGTCCTGAATGCTGAGTTGTAGCAATAAATGAACACTGGAAGATGATGCTGGTCACGAAGATGTGCTGAGACAAGGTTGTAGAGCCTTAGCATTGTACTTTCTGCCACTGAACTACGTGAAATCAGCTGCAAAAGAACGAAAATCTGGGCCAAGTGAAAGTGAAAGAATATATCTCCCGCAGTTAATATATAATGTTTTTTTACGAACATTTATATCAACAGTTACCTTTTTTTTCCTTCATAATATGTAAGAACGACGTCGAACCAAGTTTTTGAAAAGATCAAGGAATGTAAGAGTTCTCTATGGTAAGAAATTAAGGAGAAAAGTGTCGTGGGTGTTGGCGGAGCATTGCGGTGAGATGTGCAGGCACACGCATGACTGTACACACACACACACACACACACACACACACACACACACACACACACACACACACACACACACACACACACACACACACACACACACACACACTCTCTAATGGAACTTGCTGGTGGGAAAATGTGTGTATGTAACTGGTGGTGTGAGAGGTTGCCATGGTAACACACAGGCACCTCCCACTAGTCAACCAAAGACTTCCTTAGCGATATATATTTTTGGACAAGGCTGATTAACATCCTTTTGTACGTTTTTTATGCAGATTATGGTAAAGCTTGAAGTATTTATACAGCACAGTAGGAGAGCAAGGTGTAATAAGCAAAATAAATAGCTAAGGAAGAGGTGCTAGGGAGTTGTAGAATGAGTTTATAGCTGTAATTTTTACCAGAGCGTTCCATTAATACATCCATTATATTCCGGATCAAAGACTTTTATCACTGGAATGAATCTTTGTCTCAAAATACGTTATATGGGACACTATTCACCAGCCTCATGTTATCAATGGTGAAGGATGCTCATGCACAATATAATTATTTAAGACTAACTTAGTGTCACGTGGAAGGCTTATATATTCCCGATTCATAATCTAAACACAGTCTACCCCGTAACCGTTCTCTTATATCCCGTTCTCCCTTATCTCGCTTGTGCACTAGATGGCGTGAAGGTAATGGCCTCGCAGTTTTAACGTTGAGTCGTTACTCCGTGTCTTTTCTCCTCCGTGGAGTCGAGTACTTCATACTGATATTCATGGTTTCGTGAAGCTGTGGTGCTTCATTCAGAGTCGAGGTGAAATAAACCTGCATGAAATTAGTTAGTTAACCAAGAGCAATGGGACGTGAATAACCTTGCACGGCGCTAGACCAGAGTCCATACGTGAGGGAGTAAGTTGGAGAAATTAGTGACTGATGTTAGAGGACATCGACAGTGGATCCAGCCGTTGAACTAAAGCTTGATGTATCTAGTGGGAAGGTGGTAGTCGGATATTAACCATTTATGAAGGTATGTTCTATATTTACAACTTGTACAGCTTTATTTTGTACTTAAATTTGATAGTGATAGTTTTAAGAATAGGTGATAGGAATGATTTGAGTGACACTGGTGGTTGAATATTTGTAAATCTGCATTTAATTCATGTGTACAGCTGAAATGTTTATGTATATATTAATCATTGTTACGACAGCCACATATAGAGGGAGGTGGTTTTTGTTTTGGGGGTTGTTCGTAGGAAAGTGCTGGGCTGTAGCAATAACGACGAGTGGGGTAGGTCATCCAGGGAGTGGGTACGGTTTGGTGGGAATTGGCTAGTAGTGACGAGAGGCGCGGTGCAGCATAGCCCCTTCCCTTGTCCCCTGTATTTTTCCATATCGTGGAGCAGTGGCTTTAAACTGCAAGATTAAGGACTGACAACGGGGTTAGTTAGATTTATAGGTACTTTTACATCAAGGTATTGACGAAAATAAAGGATTCGTGAGGGAAACTTTCGGTTCTATTGAAAAGTGACCTGTGTTGGTCACTTGCTTCAATTTTTGATTTTATTAGTTAGGTTATGTATTTACCGTCATGTTTTCCTTAGCTACCATCTGATAGCTTGTTCAGTTCAAGTTGTACTCCTGTTGGTCTGTTTGACAATGAACATTAGTGTGTGTGTGTGTTTTAAGTAATGATCTTCAATTTCTGATCTCCCAACATTCTTTTTTTTTCCCATATTCTCTCCTACACCCTGACCCTCTGACCCCCATATCCACATTTTGTCCACCATATTGGGTCGGTGGCTGGCACAATGTTAACTCTTCACTACACTTAATTACTGCCTCCATTGTTTTGGTACCTGCAGTATTAGTCTGCCTCTTTTCCCATCAGTCAGCTCGGACTGAATAGGGTTTTGGTCAATTAAATCTTTTATGGTTCGTTCAAGCGTCGCTCTGGAAGGGTTAAAAAAGTCGTTTAACTCCTCTTGACGAGAAAAAATCGTTAACAAGTATTGGTTTAAACCCGCAGTGTCTAGCTGAGCAGACTACAACTGGAGCCAAGCAACCGCCCCTGCAGGGTAGTTTGTCTTGACTGTCATTACATTAAATTCCTAAAAACTTTCGTATTATTTGTGTAGAACTAAGTTAATTCTTACGTACCTCTTGAAACAAGTGGTTTCTTCATTGAGTATATATTTCGTCCAATGTTTGCAAAATTTAATTTTTATCATTGCTTCGTCTGGGATCGAATAGAAAGTTTTCCCCAGTTATTTTCATTCATATTCAACTCTTAAGAAGAATGAGTATGGCTGAGAGGAATGAGTGGCTGAATGTCTGAAACATATTACACATTACATTTTACCAAAGTGTATTAATAATGCTTTAAACTCCACATGTGCCTTGGTTGCTCAGTCGAGTTCAGAAGACTGGTGAGTGGACGAAGTCACTGCCAAACCAACGTGACCTGGATGGGTGAGAGGTCTCGGTAAAAGCAGTAGCCGGCACACAGCACTCGCGGACACACATCCCCACCTCATCTCTCTCTCGCCCCTCTCATACCGTCTGCTACAAGAATTCCAGACTATCGATGTTGAATATTTAAAATCTCGAAGTGGCCTACCGCAGCCGCAGTCAGCAGCAGTTTGTGGGAGCAGAGAAGGCTGAGGAAGGCGGCTGTAGTGCAGTGAAATTTTACTAACATATTGCCACAAAACTTTGTGAAAACATTGTCATATGGATATGGAAAATAGTGAATAAAGTATGGTGGGATATAAAGTGGAAGATATAAGAAATAGCTACGGACATAGGAAATAAAAGTAATCAAAGTTAACTGGAGAAAGTAAAGTATGGCCAGGAAACATTTGGAAGAAATTGAGACTATGGACTTTGAAATAATGGAATGTAAATGAAAATACCTGTCGAGTATACAAGTTGTCATTCACTGTACACTTTACACTGTCACTGTTATTGAAGTTTTACGTGTAGTGGGTGTGAATGTATTGTATTAACTTAGTAAACCAATACTGTTCTTTCACTTTCTTTAACCTATGCAGACTTACCACAACTGTCACTTATAAAAGGGGGGTCTGATTTGAGGAATATTGTATGTCTGGCGTGTAAAGTAATTCGTGTCAGACATGACTTTCCCATGCTGTGAAGTGATTATCCGGCAGCAGACGACGCCCCGCCATAGCAAGGCGTGCGGAAGAGTATCGGTTTATTACATGGATAAATGCCATATTCAGAATGACACTTTTAACATGGGCACCATAGTCTGCTGCACATCGCCCCGTTATGTGGATGTATGGTTACCACTCAGCGTTGCACAAAGGGTTAAAGGGAACCATTAAGCTTGTTAAGCGATGTACTGTACTCGCCTGAAGTAGAATGATAGACAGAAAGGATGAATGATACAGGAAGAGGAGGGTTGACAGAAAATATAATTAGGCAGCACTACAGGAGTGGATGTTGGTTGCCACACTATCAGCTCATTAGAGTATAATAAAACTGGTGTCACTGTTAATATGTATAATTTCAACTCTATAACCTTTTCCCGGAGAGGGTATATAAGTCGAGGGAGAGATGGAGGAAGAGGGAGAGAAATGGAGGGATGGGGAGATGGAGGAGAGGAGGGAGGGGGGGTAAAGGACAAGCAGAGACTGAGGAGAGAATATTTTACATAACAATGGGCAATAGCAAGAGATGCCTTATAACTATTAAACTCTGCCACTCGCACAAACGTTAGGTGATACTGGATATTAGTCTTGGACATATTTAGCTATATTATTTCTCCATCCCTAAGCAGCTTTTCTTCTTCAGACAACCTAAGAGCACAATGTAACATCTGGCGTATTTGTGAGGGAAGATGAGAGAGACTGGCTGTTGTGGTCTACACGTAGTCAGGAAAGCTACAACGTAGGACAGATTTAGCAGTTTATTTCATCCTTTTGCAAGATTTTTCGTGCTTGTCAACCTCAGGGCACGAGTAACAACTGGCGTGTCTGTGTGAGGGAAGATGAGAGAGTTGACAGTTGTGGTTTACACGCGAAGCCAAGCATGTGCTCCTGTCAGCTAGCGTGTGTGATTCTTGTTAACATTTACAGAGTCCATATTACGGATCGCCTTCTTGATAACGCGTCCTTTTTAAAGTTTCATCGCTATCTAAAAAAAAAAGACATTGTTTTGGAGGACTGTTGCTTAATATAGTTCCATTACTTGCTGTAAATTTGATCCTCCATTTTCTTCCAATACGCAGTACCAGCTGTATATAGAAATTACACTCCTGACTTAAAATGGTGCATACAAACACGTCTCAAAATGTTTTCATGCTTCTACGCCCCTTGTCAAATCATATTCTGGTGACGAGACATGCTAGAGTGTGTTAAGGTGCGTGTGCTTGCCTGTGCGTCTTGTAGAATCATGTAGCAATAGTGTGTCAAGGTGCGTGTGTTTGCCTCTACGTCTTGTAAAATCATATGCTAGTGACGGGACATGCAGGAGTGTGTTAGGGTGCGTGTGTTTGCCTTTACGTCTGGTAAAAACATATGCTGGCGATGGGACATGCAAAAGTGTCTCAGCATGCGTCTACATGCTTCTCTTGTCTCCCTGTCTGCTTCACTGCCTGCCGAGCCTACTTCTTCCAACAACACGGAACACTGGAGGATATTAATATTCCAGTCACCGCAGGTGCATGTGGGTGCGGGTGTGTCATCATTATCATCATCATCATCGTCGTCGTCGTCGTTATCTTCCTCCGCCTCCTCTTCCTCCGCCTCCTCTTCCTCCGCCTCCTCTTCCTCCTCCTCCTCTTCCTCCTCCTCCTCCTCCTCCGTGGCTGTGTCTCCCTGCAGGGCAACACTTTACAAAAGGTGGTGTTCGTGCTGGCTGACGATACATCCTGAAACCTTCCTTAAATACCTTGCCTAATGGGTCAAAGTATCCTCGTGTGTTACTAAGGCAAACTAAACGGATAATAATATAGCACTTAAAGCAACAATAAGGTGTGATAAGCAAAATAATTGGCTTAAGAAGATGTGTTGCGGTGTGCCATGCCAACGAGAGGGGCATAAATGGTGTGTCGTGTGGTCGTAAAGCTTCGTTAGTTACCGGGAACATCACCCACACTGTTAACGCCAAGCCTTTCTCCTCCCTGTCAGTGTCGCCGTCACTACCTTTTCCTCCCTCCTCTTGTCCTCAATACCTGTCAGCCTTCGTCCCCAGGTGCTGAGGAGGAGCCTACACGTGGTGGCACTGTGCACTCAGTTTCCTGCACCTCGCCATGAGAATGGCCTTGGTCTGACTCTTGTGAGATGCTGTCTACCACACTGAGGTTACGGATATCTACACGTTGCAATTTACTGTACTGTACTTTTAGGACGGTCCCGTAGGAGCAGTTTCTGGTTGTGGTTGAAGGGTCTGCTCAGCTAGACTAACCGATGTTAAGCAACATCCTGCTCTGTCTACCCGTCCGTCTGACTGCCTGTCTCACCCTTTGAGTCTCCTGTCCATTGGCAACAGCCACCATGCATTTCAGACAGCAGAACCCTCAGGCACATTAGTCATGCAGACATATCACTCGTATCTTCCTCATCTTCTGTTGCCATCATGCACTTCGGTAAACAGACTCTCCATGCACACCCTCCCCACGGCGAGGTGCAGGGAAATATATGGAGGTTTGGCTCGCGGATGCATGTCGCAGCTGCTCCACCCAGGGTGTCCAACGCCACCACGCACAGGCTTCTCATCAGCGCCAGGCAAAACATATAGGAATATATAGTATGCAGGCAAGAAAGCAATCTAGTTGGCTGGCAGGCTGACAGGTAGGCAGGTGGTGTTAAAAATAATATACATTAAAAAAAAAAAAAAAAAAAAAGGAAAAGGTGACAAAAAAGGCAAGGAATACACAGTAAAATCTGAAAAAAAAAAAAAAAAGAAAATGACAAAGAAGGCAAGAAATGTACAATGAAAAAAAATGACAGAGGAGGAAATATATATATACACTGACGATGACTAATTTCTGGCCAGGGATGCCCCCTTCCTACTGCTGTATACCCAGGTAAGAGGGTAGAGGGGCACGAAACGACCTCCACCCCAACCCCCCCATACCCCTACCCACCCATCCCCCACCCGTCATTCTTAACTCGCAGTTACATCTGAAGCTGATTTCCTGCTTAACATTCTTGGTGCCACTGCTGATACAAACATAAAACACTGGGACGTGTTACAAGTATATAATATAACCATCAACACGCCGCAGCAAGAACACAATGCTTTATGATGGTGACGGTAAAACAAACACGTTAACATCGGCCAACTCAGGCCTCGTGTGTTTGGTGCACCGCTTAGCACACACACACACACACACACACACACACACACACACACCAACACCAACGCCAACGCCCACGCCCACGCCCACGCCCACGCCCTTGCGAACACCAACACCAACACCCTTGCGAACACCAACACCAACACCCTTGCGAACACCAACACCAACACCAACACCCTTGCGAACACCCTTGCGAACACCAACACTCTTGCGAACACCCTTGCGAACACCAACACCCTTGCAAACACCCTTGCGAACACCAACACCCTTGCAAACACCCTTGCGAACACCAACACCCTTGCGAACACCCTTGCGAATACCAACACCCTTGCGAACACCAACACCCTTGCGAACACCAACACCCTTGCGAACACTCTTGTGAACACCAACACCCTTGCATACACCCTTGCGAACACCAACACCCTTGCGAACACCCTTGCAAACACAAATACCCTTGCGAACACCCTTGCGAACACCAACACCCTTGCAAACACCCTTGCGAACACCCTTGCAAACATCAACACCCTTGCGAACACCCTTGTGAACACCAACACCCTTGTGAACGCCCTTGCGAACACCCTTACGAACACCCTTGCGAACAACCTTGCGAACACCCTTGCGAACACTTTTGCGAAAACCCTTGCGAACACTTGCGAACGCTTTTGCGTACACTTTTGCGAACACTTTTGCGAACACCCTTGCGAACACTTGCGAAAATTTTTGCGAACACCTTGCGAACACCTTTGCGAACACTTGCGAATACTTGCGAACACTTGTGGACATCTTTGCGAACACTTGCAAACACTTGCGAACGCTTTTGCGAACACTTTTGCGAACACCATTGCGAACACTTGCGAACACCCTTGCGAACACTTGCAAACACCCTTGAGAACACTTGTGAATACTTTTGCTAACAACCTTGCGAACACCCTTGCGAACACTTTTGCGAACACCCTTACGAACACCTTTGCGAACACTTGTGAATACTTTTGCATAGACTTTTGCAAACACTTTTGCAAACAACCTTGAGAACACTTGCGAACAGCCTTGCGAACACTTTTGCGAACACTTGCGAACAATTTTGCGAACACCTTTGCGAACACTTGCGTACACTTTTGCGAACACTTTTGCAAACACTTGCGAACACTTGCGAACACTTTTGCGAACACCCTTTCGAACTCTTGCGAACACTTTTGCGAACACCTTTGCGAACACTTTTGCGAACACTTGCAAACACCTTTGCGAACACTTGCAAAACACTTGCGAACACTTGCAAACACTTGCGAACACCCTTGCGAACATTTTTTCGAACACTTTTGCGAACACCCTTGCGAACCCTTGCGAACACTTGCGAACACCCTTGCGAACACTTCCGAACACTTCCAAACACTTACGAACATTTTTGCGAACACCTTGCGAACACTGCGAATTTTGCGTCCACCCTTGCGACCACTTTTGCGAACACTTTTGCGACCACCCTTGCGACCACTTTTGCGACCACTTTTGCGAACATCTTTGCGAACATCTTTGCGAACACCTTTGCGAACACTTTTGCGAACACCCTTGCGAACACTTTTGCGAACACCTTTGCGAACACTTGCAAACACCTTTGCGAAAACCCTTGCGAACACTTGCGAACACTTTTTCGGACGCCTTTGTGAACACTTGCGAAGACATTTGCGAACACTTTTACGAACACTTTTGCAAACACTTGCGAACACCCTTTCGAACTCATTTGCGAACACTTGCGAACACTTTTGCGAACACCCTTTCGAACTCTTGCGAACACTTTTGCGAACACCCTTTCGAACTCTTGCGAACACTTTTGCAAAACACTTGCGAACACTTGCAAACAGTTGCGAACACCGTTGCAAACATTTTTTCGAACAATTTTGCGAACACCCTTGCGAACACCATTGCGAACACTTTTCCGAACACTTCCAAACACTTACGAACATTTTTGCGAACACCTTGCGAACACTTGCGAACAATTTTGCGAACGCTTTTGCAAACACTTGCGAACACTTTTGCGACCACTTTTGCGAACACTTTTGCAAACATCTTTGCGAACACTTGCGAACACCCTTGCGAACACTTTTGCGAACACCTTTGCGAACACTTGCAAACACCTTTGCGAAAACCCTTGCGAACACTTTTGCGAACACTTTTGCGAACACCCTTTCGAACTCATTTGCGAACACTTGCGAACACTTTTGCGAACACCCTTTCGAACTCTTGCGAACACTTGCGAACACTTGCGAACACCTTTGCGAACACTTTTTCGAACACTTTTTCGAACGCCTTTGCGAACACTTTTGCAAAACACTTGCGAACACTTGCAAACACTTGCGAACACCCTTGCGAACATTTTTTCGAACACTTGCGAACACCCTTGCGAACACTTGCGAGCACCCTTGCGAACACTTTTCTGAACACTTTTCCAAACACTTACGAACATTCTTGCGAACACCTTGCGAACACTTTTGCGAACACTTGCGACCACTTTTGCGAACACTTTTGCGAACACTTTTGCGAACATCTTTGCGAACATCTCTGCGAACACTTTTGCGAACACCTTTGCGAACACTTGCGAACACCCTTGCGAACACTAGAGAACACCTTTGCGAACACTTTTGCAAACACCTTTGCTAAAACCCTTGCAAACACTTTTGCAAACACTTTTTCGAACGCCTTTGTGAACACTTTCGAAGACATTTGCGAACACTTTTACGAACACTTTTGCAAACACTTGCGAACACCCTTTCGAACTCTTTTGCGAACACTTGCAAACACTTGCGAACACCCTTTCGAACTCTTTTGCGAACACTTGCAAACACTTTTGCGAACACCTTTGCGAACACTGCGAACATTTTTGCGAACACCTTTGCGAACACTTTTGCGAACACCCTTGCGAACACTTTCCCGTACACTTTTGCGTACACTTTTGCGAACATTTGCGAACACTTGAAAACACTTGCGAACACCCTTGCCAACACTTTTGCGAACACTTGCGAACACCCTTGCGAACAATTTTGCGTACACTTTTGCGTACATTTTTACGAACACTTGCGAACACTTTTGCGAACACTTTAGAGAACACCCTTGCCAACACTTTTGCAAACACTTTTGCGAACACTTTTGCAAACACTTGCGCACACTTGCGAGCACTTTTCCGAACACCCTTGCGAACTCTTGCGAACACTTTTGCGAACACTTTTGCAAACACTTTTGAACATTTTTGCTAACACCCTTGCGAACATTTTTGCGAACACTTTTGCGAACACCCTTGCAATCGCTTCCGAACACTTGCAAACACTACCGAACACTTCCAAAAACTTTTGCGAACATTTTTGCGAACACCCTTGCAAACATTTTTGCGAACACTTGCGAACATTTTTGCGAACACTTTTGCGAACGCTTTTGCGACTACCTTTGCGAACACTTTTCCGAACACATTGGCGAAAACTTTTGCAAACACTTGCAAACACCCTCTCGAACTCTTGCGAACACTTTTGCGAACACTTTTGCGAACGCTTTTGCGACCACCTTTGCAAACACTTGCGAACACATTGGCGAAAACTTTTGCGAACACTTGCAAACCCTCTCGAACTCTTGCGAACACTTGCGAACACTTGCGAACATTTTTGCGAACACTTGCGAACACTTTTGCGAACACTTGCGAACATTTTTTGCCAACACTTGCGAACACTTGCGAACACCTTTGCGAACACTTGCGAACACTTTTGCGAACACCTTTGCGAACACTTGCGAACATTTTTGCGAACACTTGTGAACACCCTTTCGAACTCTTGCGAGCACTTTTTCGAACACCCGTGCTAACACCTTTGCGAACACTTGCGAAGACCTTTGCGAACACTTTTGCGAACACATCTGCGAACGCCTTTGCGAACATTTTTGCGAACACGTTTGCGAACACTTTTGCAAACACTTCTGCGAACACTTGCGAACGCTTTTCAGAACATCTTTGCGAACACCTTTGCAAACACCTTTGCAAACACTTTTTCGAACACTTTTGTGAACACTTGCCAACACTTTTGCAAACACCCTTGCAAACACTTGCGAACACTTTTGCGAACACTTTTGCGAACACCCTTGCAAACACCTTTGCAAACATTTTTGCAAACCCTTTTGTGAACACCCTTGCAAACACCCTTGCGAACAACCTTACCCTTGCGAACACCCTTGCGAACATCTTGCTAACAACCTTACCCTTGCAAACACTTGCGAACATCCTTACAAACACCCTTACCCTTGCGAACACCCTTGTGAACACCCTTACCCTTGCAAACACCCTTGCGAACACCCTTTCCCTTGTGAACACCCTTGCGAACACCGTTACCCTTGCGAACACCCTTGCGAACACCCTCGCGAACACCCTATCCCTTGTGAACACCCTTGTGAACACCCTTACCCTTGCGAACACCCTTGCGAACACTCTTTCCCTTGCAAACACCCTTGCGAACACCCTTACCCTTGCGAACACCCTTGCGAACACCCTTGCGAACACCCTTACCCCTGTGAACACCCTTGCAAACACCCTTGCGAACACCCTTACCCTTGAACACCCTTACCCTTGCAAACACCCTTACACTTGCGAACACCCTTACACTTGCGAACACCCTTACACTTGCGAACACCCTTACACTTGCGAACACCCTTACACTTGCGAACACCCTTACACTTGCGAACACCCTTGCGAACACCCTTACACTTGCGAACACCCTTACCCTTGCGAACACCCTTACCCTTGCGAACACCCATACACTTGCGAACACCCCTACCCTTGCGAACACCCATACACTTGCGAACACCCTTACACTTGCAAACACCCTTGCGAACACCCTTACACTTGCGAACACCCTTGCAAACACCCTTACACTTGCGAACACCCTTGCAAACACCCTTACACTTGCAAACACCCTTGCGAACACCCTTACACTTGCGAACACCCTTACGAACACCCTTGCACTTGCGCACCCACTTGCAAACACCCTTGCGAACACCCTTACACTTGCGAACACCCTTACACTTGCGAACACCCTTGCAAACACCCTTACACTTGCAAACACCCTTGCGAACACCCTTACACTTGCGAACACCCTTGCGAACACCCTTACACTTGCGCACCCACTTGCGAACACACACTTGCGCACCCACTTGCAAACACACACTTGCGCATCCAATTGCGAACACATTACACTTGCGCATCCACTTACGCACACACTTACACTTACACTTACGCACACACGCACACTTACGCATACACGCGCGCACGCGCACACGCGAGCACGCACACACGCATGTACGCACCCGAGGCACGAGGCCTGGGATGGCCGTGGTTAACGTTTTTGTTTTAGTGTCAACTTTTGAATGCATTAATTTCTTGCTGCAGCGTGTTCATAGTTCTAATATATACTTTTGACCTATCCTAGTGTTTTATGTTTGTGTATTAGTAATGTGACTATCAGTGTAAAGTATGAGGTTAGCTTGAGATGTAACTGCCAGTTAAGAATGACGAGTGGGGGGTTGGGTGGGGTAAGGGTATCGGGGAGGGTGGGGTGCTGGGGTAGAGGCGGGTGGAGCTCGTTCCGTCCCCCCCTCCCGTCGTCTTCCCTGGGTATATAGGGGTAGGGAGGGGGCACCCCTGAGCAGAAAGTAATGATCATGAGTGTACAATAGAATCAGCAAAACAAGAGGCAGACGAGAGAGGAAAGCCTAACATAAAGCTGAAGATGGGAGTAAAATCAAGAACCTAAGCAGGAAAACTTGGTGTTTGACAAAGTGAGGCTGACGGCGTTGACAATTCTTTATGACTTGTCTTTTACCTGCTCCTTTTTATTTTTCATATCTATTCATTCACTTTCATCTCTCCCTCATTCATTCCTTCATCTCTTATTCTTCTCTCATTAATTCATTCGTTTCCCTTTCTTCGTCAGCCATTTTTCACTTCCATATGTCCTGATGTGACTGGCTTCCTCCCACGTGCAGTGAGAAATCTTAGTAGTACTGGTAGCTGATACAGCCTCAAGTTCATCTGAAATGTGAACCAGTGAACACCTGGCTAAAGTTACCCTTCTGCTACAGTCCACCATTACTCTTTTGGGGAATAGGGTGGCAACTGAGGGACGTTTGTGTGACCAGGCATCAGAGCCACGCGGTCTTATCGAAGCCACGAGGCCAAGACCCTCCTCTCCAGCACCTGTTATTGCTATGACAGGATTTACACAAAGAACAGCAAGCTTACCTGTATTTTTTTATGCAAGGCTGCAGATGAGAGAGAGATTCAGTCCTGTATTCTCGTCGTGTAAGGAGGCTCCCTAACACCTCTTCCTTAGTGATTTATCTTCCAAACCACTCATTAATATCCCCGGGTTTCCTCCTTATGTCTTTTCAATATCGACATAGATTGCATGAATAACACACAAGTATATAGTAACGGAGCAGAATTAGAAATAAATCGGTAAGGAGGAGGTGTTAGTAAGCTTCATAGCCTTACTAGGATACCGCCCTCAGCCTGCAGTCCACCAGGTTCGCGTTTTAGACTAACCTGGAACTTCAAATTGTACTTCTAATCCTCGTCTCCTTCTTGTTCTTTTAAAAAATCTTAATTTACGACAGAAATAAGATCGTAAGTTTTTTTCCAGCATCATCATCCCTGTTTCTAGGACCTCCGACTCGCCTCTGCCTCTCTCTCTCTCATTACTCCACATTTTTTTTTTTTTTCCAATGCGAGGAAGATGGAACCAAAGGCCACGAGCCCGCAATAACTGTTCCTTCCAAGAGAAGAACAAAATACAAGAGAGAGCCAAATTCAAGATCCGATCATTTCGAGATGCCTGGACACACTGCGTTTAAAAGACTGGAGATCATAGGAAGCAGGAAATACAGACAGAGGGAGACAGTTCCAGACGTCATACTTCTTGTCCATGCTTTGAAATTTACTGCAGAAGTTAAAGATATTTTTTTCCTATGTCTTTACTCTTGAGTTTGTACTTAAGTTGGGGCTTGAGTTGGAATTTAATTTGGCACTTGAGTTGGGACCATGTTTTGCACTGAGTTGGCACTTAAGTTTGCTCTTGAGTAGGGACTTTTGTACGTAGGTTGGCCCTTGAGTTGGAACTTAGTTTGGTGCTTGAGTTGGGACTTAGTTTGGTGCTTGAGTTGGGACTTAGTTTGGTGCTTGAGTTGGGACTTAGTTTGGTGCTTGAGATGGGACTTAGTTTGGTGCTTGAGTTGGGACTTAGTTTGGTGCTTGAGTTGGGACTTAGTTTGGTGCTTGAGTTGGGACTTAGTTTGGTGTTTGAGTTGGGACTTAGGCTGGCACTTGGGTTGGGACATACGTTGGCGTTTGAGCTGAGACTTAAGTTGGAGCTTGAGTTTGGACTTAAGGTAGCACTTGAGTTAGGACGTGAGTTCGTACTTGTGTTAGGACTTAAGTTGGTACTTGTGTTTGGACCCAAGTTGGTACCTGTGTTGGGACTTGATTTGGCACTTGAGTTTGAACTTTAGTTGCTACTTGAGTTGGGATTTAAACTGACACTTGTGTTGGGACTTAAGTTGGCAATTGTAAAGTTGGCACTTGTTTTGGGACTTAAGTTGGCACTTGAGTCGGAGCTTAACACTTCGGTTGGCATTTAAGTCACCACTTGAGTTGGCACTTCAATTGTCACTTTAATTGACAGTTAAGTTGGGCCTTGTATTGGGATTTGAGTTGGGCCTTGAGTTGTGACTTGACACTTGAGTTGGCACTTGAATTGGCATTTGAGCTGACACTATTTGGCACTTGAGTTTGCACTTAAGTTGACATTTGAGTTGGCACTTTTGTTCACAGTTAAGTTGGCACTTACACTGACACTTGAATTTGGCACTTACGTTTTTATTTTCTCTTATCATACTTCAGAACCACAGGTGTTTAGTGATAAAGTGGACGGGCGTTTGAACCGAGTGTGAGACACAAGTGTTGTTGGCGTCACTTCATAGGCTGTTGCTTGGATTTGCTGGATTTCCCTCCATTGTCCTCCTTCCTGCGATCTTGCCTTGTTCCCGCTGCACCCTCCAAAGGTATGCTATTTGGCTTCTGCTAATTCTGTACTCGTTTTACTCTAACTTGGCCCAAATTTTCCATCCCTTCAACCTGAATGCTGAGTTGTAGCAATAGATTAATGCTAGAAAATGTAAGTCACAAAAAAGTGGTATGGACAGAGCCGTAGCGTTGTCCGTTTCTGCCAATGACCCATGTGAAGTAAGCTGCAAAAGGACGAAAATTTGGGCCATTTACAATGAAAAAATAATATACTGCGTGATACAATGATAATCTAGGACGTTGTGGAGAGTTGAGAAGTTTGTGGTTTGCAATAGAGGGACAGGAAGACAGAGACAGACAGATAGAAGACAGACAGACGCAGGGTAAGGAGACAGACAGAGGAGACGAAGCGTCGCGTTATTATGAGTGTAGTTGACTTCATAGAACATTGCATTATAGTTGTGCCCAAACTTTAATAGCACGTCTTCTTATGTATAACCAAAGTCGTTTGACGTGTAGTGAACTAACACACACACACACACACACACACACACACACACACACACACACACACACACACACACACACACACACACACACATAACCACACACACACATAACCACACACAACGACAAACTCGTATAACCACAGACAAACACACACACACACACACACACACACCACACAAATGACCAAACACAACCACATATTCGTATAGCCACACACACACACACACACACACACACACACACACACACACACACACACACACAACCACATACTCGTATAACCACACACACACACACACACACACACACAAATGACCACACACAACCACATACTCGTATAACCACACACACACACACACACACACACACACACACACACACACACACACACACAAATGACCACAAACAACCACATACTCGTATAACCACACACACACACACACACACACACACACACACACACACACACAAATGACCACACACAACCACATACTCGTATAACCACACACACACACACACACACACACACACACACACACACACACACACACACACACACACACACAAATGACCACACACAACCACATACTCGTATAACCACACACACACACACACACACACACACACACACACACACAAACACATTTATTCTATGATGGGCCTTGCTGATAGAGGTGTGTGTGTGTGTGTGTGTGTGTGTGTGTGTGTGTGTGTGTGTGTGTTGTGAGGTGAGCAGGTTGCCATGGTAACACAGATGCCCTGCACCAGCCAAGCTAACACCATACGTATTGCCCACTGAGTCTCACACTTTATATAAAACATCTCTGTACTCATATCTGATCCCAATATTGCAGTTTTTTTTTTCCATCACAATACGGTAAAACATACTCGAACTTGATTTTTGAAAATGATCCATGAATATTAAAGTTTTCTGTGGCAAGAAATGAAGAAGGTGTTTGGTGGTGGGGTGGAGTGGGTGTCTAGCGGTGCATTGTGGTGAGACACATACACCCACAGGCACATAATTACACAAACTTACACACACACACACACACACACACACACACACACACACACACAAATTCACACACGTACAAATACACACACGTACACTGAGGAAGGGTGAGGCAGAGACTGGCAGGGAGAGGCAGAAACGGGTGGGAAAAAGCAGGGAGAGGGAGGCAGAGCCAGGGTGAGGCAGGGAAAAGCACTGTAGTGAATATAATGTGTCTGTGTTTTTGTCTTTAGCTGTAGGCAATGACGGAGAGAGAGAGAGAGAGAGAGAGAGAGAGAGAGAGAGAGAGAGAGGGATCACACAGACGTTTCGATCCAGAAAAGCTGGTCAAACCTTAGCAGAAAAAATTATATCTTGGCCATAAGAAGGGATTTTTTTCATGACAGTTTTTTTTAATACACACACGATTGTGAACAGGCATAAGAAGTTTTTTTTAATACACACACGATTGTGAACAGGCATAAGAGTAACTACGTATACACACACACACACACACACACACACACACACACACACACACACACACTCTCTCTCTCTCTCTCTCTCTCTCTCTCTCTCTGCTGCTCCAAGGAAAGTCATCAAACGTCACTATAGCTGTGGTACCCTCCGTCTGAACCTACTTTCTACCCACTGACCTACTCTCCCCATTCCTCTCTCATTTTCCGCAGTCTCTTCCCACTCCCCTTCCACTGCCACTCTCCCCACTCCCCTCTCATTCTCCCCACTCTCCCCATTCCCCTCTCACACTCCTCACACCCTCTCTCATTTTCTGCAATCCTTTCCCACGCCCACTCTGCCTACTCCCCCCACTCCCCTCTCACTTTCCCCACTCCCTTTCCCGTCCGACTCTCCCCATTTCAATATAGTCTTGTGTGTGTGTGTGTGTGTGTGGGGGGGGATGAAGGGTGGCATACGGATGTGGGGGGGGGTGTTGTAGAAATGCGTGTTCATGGGCGCCTACGTGTGTGTGTGTGTGTGTGTGTGTGTGTGTGTGTGTGGGAGGGATGAAGGGTGGCATACGGATGTATGGGGGAGGGGGTGTTATAGAAATGCGTGTGTTCATGGGCGCCAAGGGTGGCAGTACGGTACGGTACGGAAAAAATATAATTCCGATAGTTTAAAAACACCGCACCGTAGTTTCGTTGCATACATAAAGAACCGTACCGTACTGGTGCGATAAAATGAAATTTCGTTCCGAACTTTCGTACCTAATTTCGTACTGTACGTCTGCCATTACGTTTCTGTGAAAATTAATCGATAATATAAATTATTTTTGCAAGCAATTCCTCGTCCAGTTTCAATACTCACTTATTATATTTGTGTTTTTTGCTGTTAGTGGAAATTATATATTAAGTGTGTGTGTGTGTGTGTGTGTGTGTGTGTGTGTGTGTGTGTGTGTGTGTGTGTGTGTGTGAGGTAATTGACCTAACATTTGATTTACATTCATATGGCAATGGGATTAAATAAAATTAAGGATTACTGACTTGGATTGTACTAGAATTTTCTGTGAAAAATTGTGTTTAAATCAGACTATGATAAAAATCAACCACTTAACGGGTCAAGTAGCAATGCTGCAGCCGACCCTACAGTAAATACCTAATCCAAATCATTATTTATATACTATTGTATAATCAAATCTATAAATTAATCACTTAACTCTGTAGGCCTACAGTGGGCAAGGAATATACGAGATACGTACAGCAAAACAAATGTCAAATAATAGAAATATACTGTATATAATAACCATTATCATATGCTTCTCGTAATTACTTACATGTCTCCCATCTAAAAGTATACACTATTCTATGTTCATTATGGCTTGACCAGAAATATTACCTTATAAGTCTGTAACACACACACACACACACACACACACACACACACACACACACACACACACACACACACACGCTAAAACATAAGGTTATATCTTAAAACATTGGTCAGGGAAACAATTAGGTTATCCTATCTACAAGTCAGTATTTGTCATCTGGATTATTCTGGACAGTGGACAGTCACATTGGAATAATTAAGCACGGCAATGGGTACGGAAAAGGCACGGAATAAAAAGTAATTTCGTACCGTACCGTACTTAAAGAAATGTCGTACCGTAATTTGGCACCGTTCTTACTGGTGAAAAAATACCATACCGTACCGTACTTCCCTACAGTACCGTCCCGTACTTTTGGGGCGCCTACGTGTGTGTGTGTGTGTGTGTGTGTGTGTGTGTGTGTGTGTGTGTGTGGAGGGGGAGGGGAGAGGAAGAGGAGGAGGAGGAATTATAGAGGAAAGAGTACATAAAGAGAAGAATGCAAGGAAGGTGGAAGGAAGAATGTGGAAAGGAGCAGAGAGGAGAAAGAAAAGATGAAGTTAAGGGGTATATGGAAAAGAGAATGGAACAGAGAGGGATACATGAGAGAGAGGGGAGAGAGAAAGAGAAACAACAGGAAAGGGAAGGAAAAGAAAGCAAAAGGGAAAAAAGAGGAGATGAAAGGGGGAAAGGAGGTAGGATACAGGAAAGAACACAGACGACATAAGAAAGAGGAAGTGTAAGGAGATGTCGAAAAGAGAAGAAGAGGGAAAGAAATACACGGGGAAAAGGGAAAGAAGGGAGAGAAAGAGAAGTGAGAAAGAAAAGAGAAAAACGTGAAAGAAAAGATAGAGAAAAAAGGAGGGAAAGGAGAGAGGAGAGGAAAGGAGAGAAGAGAGGAAAGAAGAGACACGAAAGTGGGAGGAGAGAAGAGAAAGAGAGGAGAAACGAAGAAAAGAGAAGGGTGGTGAGAAAATTGATTGAGGTGTAAAGTGGGGAAGCGATTAGAGAGAGAGAAAGGAAGGGGAGAGAGGGTTGTGGGGGGGTAAGGATTACAGGAGAGAGAGAGAGAGAGAGAGAGAGGGGGAAACAAATATAGACACTGAACGATAAACAACGGCACAATGACGAAGGCATGAGAGGAATTGCAGAACCTAAATTTTTTACATCATTTCGTTCTGTTTTTTAAATCTCTTTATCGTCTTTTTTTCTTGTTTCAGTCAGCTCCAACCTCCTTCTCCTTGCTTATCTCTCTCCTCTCCTCCTCCTCCATTAACCTAGTAAGCATTCTCTATTTTCAACTCTCTCTCTCTTCTTTCATCGTTCCTCTACGCCCCTGTACACGTCAAGGTCAGGCGGGGTTGCCAGGCATCGCGTAATTTTTCACATTTGTTTATACTTTTCTTATTTCTGGCCTTATTTTTCGTGCTACATTATTCATTTACGTATCATATTGTTCTCAGTGTGATTTTCTATAAGGCTACATGCATTTAAGGTTGAACGGAATACAGCATTACCAATACAATAACACAATGAACAATAACATGTGAAAATACATAGGCAGCTGGTGTAAATGTTTATACTGTATTTTCGACGTTATTTTTTGTGCTATTTTATTCATTTTAGTCTCTTTTTCTTCGTAAGTGTTTGTCCTGCAATAAAATGAGTATAAAATAATGAGCAAACAGCCAACATCACGATTACTAACACCGTAAACAGCGTCAAAAAGACCAGGCGCGCTCCATCAGCGCGCCTTCTCGTAAATATTGATACTCATGTTTTATTTTATTTCAGACGATATTTTGAGTGCTATTTCGTTCATTTTAGTCTTTAACTGTTCGTACGAGTTTGTTCTACAGTAACAAGGCATTCAAGAATGAACAGAACACGAACATCACTGGTACTAACACAGTACATGCAGCAAAAGGATAAATATACTGTACTGTTTAAGCATACGTTAGAAAAATAAAGAACCTCTATACAGTACGTATATCTCATGTAGAATGGGAAGACATTGGCGCGCATTTAAACCTAGTCCCATGAACAGTGAACAGCAAATGTTTTTGGCGACTCACCACCAAAAATTTAACTTTCTACCGAGTGGGTGTTAGCGCCGAACCAACACCAACCAACCAACCCCAACCACCAACCAACACCAACCAACCAACCCCAACCACCAACCAACACAAACCAACCAACCCCAACCACCAACCAACACCAACCAACCAACCCCAACCACCAACCAACACCAACCAACCAACCCCAACCACCAACCAACACCAACCAACCAACCCCAACCACCAACCAACACCAACCAACCAACCCCAACCACCAACCAACACCAACCAACCAACCCCAACCACCAACCAACACCAACCAACCAACCCCAACCACCAACCAACACCAACCAACCAACCCCAACCACCAACCAACACCAACCAACCAACCCCAACCACCAACCAACACCAACCAACCAACCCCAACCACCAACCAACACCAACCAACCAACCCCAACCACCAACCAACACCAACCAACCAACCCCAACCACCAACCAACACCAACCAACCAACCCCAACCACCAACCAACACCAACCAACCAACCCCAACCACCAACCAACACCAACCAACCAACCCCAACCACCAACCAACACCAACCAACCAACCCCAACCACCAACCAACACCAACCAACCAACCCCAACCACCAACCAACACCAACCAACCAACCCCAACCACACACCAACACCAACCAACCAACCCCAACCACCAACCAACACCAACCAACCAACCCCAACCACCAACCAACACCAACCAACCAACCCCAACCACCAACCAACACCAACCAACCAACCCCAACCACCAACCAACACCAACCAACCAACCCCAACCACCAACCAACACCAACCAACCAACCCCAACCACCAACCAACACCAACCAACACCAACCAACCAACCCCAACCACCAACCAACCCCAACCACCAACCAACCCCAACCACCAACCAACACCAACCAAACAACCCCAACCACCAACCAACACCAACCAACCAACCCCAACCACCAACCAACACCAACCAACCAACCCCAACCACCAACCAACACCAACCAACCAACACCAACCAACAACCAACCCCAACCACCAACCAACACCAACCACCAACCAACACCAACCACCAACCAACACCAACCACCAACCAACACCAACCACCAACCAACACCAACCACCAACCAACACCAACCACCAACCAACACCAACCAACCAACCCCAACCACCAACCAACACCAACCAACCAACACCAACCACCAACCAACACCAACCAACCAACCAAAACCACCAACCAACCCCAACCACCAACCAACACCAACCAACCAACCCCAACCACCAACCAACACCAACCAACCAACCCCAACCACCAACCAACACCAACCAACCAACCCCAACCACCAACCAACACCAACCAACCAACCCCAACCACCAACCAACACCAACCAACCAACCCCAACCACCAACCAACACCAACCAACCCACACCACCAACCAACACCAACCAACCAACCCCAACCACCAACCAACACCAACCAACC
Organism: Coenobita brevimanus; assembly: GCF_032717465.1. Taxonomy (NCBI): domain Eukaryota; kingdom Metazoa; phylum Arthropoda; class Malacostraca; order Decapoda; family Coenobitidae; genus Coenobita; species Coenobita brevimanus. Next base: position 97,064 of record NW_027643678.1, read on the forward strand.
AACCCCAACCACCAACCAACACCAACCAACCAACCCCAACCACCAACCAACACCAACCAACCAACCCCAACCACCAACCAACACCAACCAACCAACCCCAACCACCAACCAACACCAACCAAACAACACCAACCACCAACCAACACCAACCAACCAACACCAACCACCAACCAACACCAACCAACCAACACCAACCAACCAACACCAACCAACCAACACCAACCAACCAACCAACACCAACCAACCAACACCAACCAACCAACACCAACCACCAACCAACACCAACCAACCAACACCAACCACCAACCAACACCAACCACCAACCAACACCAACCAACCAACCCCAACCACCAACCAACACCAACCAACCAACCCCAACCACCAACCAACACCAACCAACCAACCCCAACCACCAACCAACACCAACCAACCAACCCCAACCACCAACCAACACCAACCAACCAACCACAACCACCAACCAACACCAACCAACCAACCCCAACCACCAACCAACACCAACCAACCAACCCCAACCACCAACCAACACCAACCAACCAACCCCAACCACCAACCAACACCAACCAACCAACCCCAACCACCAACCAACACCAACCAACCAACCCCAACCACCAACCAACACCAACCAACCAACACCAACCACCAACCAACACCAACCAACCAACCCCAACCACCAACCAACACCAACCAACCAACCCCAACCACCAACCAACACCAACCAACCAACCCCAACCACCAACCAACACCAACCAACCAACCCCAACCACCAACCAACACCAACCAACCAACCCCAACCACCAACCAACACCAACCAACCAACCATAACCACCAACCAACCCAAACCACCAACCAACACCAACCAACCAACCCCAACCACCAACCAACACCAACCAACCAACCCCAACCACCAACCAACACCAACCAACCAACACCAACCACCAACCAACACCAACCAACCAACACCAACCACCAACCAACACCAACCAACCAACCCCAACCAACCAACCCCAACCAACCAACCAACACCAACCAACCAACACCAACCACCAACCAACACCAACCAACCAACACCAACCAACAACAACCAACCAACAACAACCACCAACCAACACCAACCAACAACCAACACCAACCAACCAACCCCAACCACCAACCAACACCAACCAACCAACCCCAACCACCAACCAACACCAACCAACCAACCCCAACCACCAACCAACACCAACCAACCAACCCCAACCACCAACCAACACCAACCAACCAACCCCAACCACCAACCAACACCAACCAACCAACCCCAACCACCAACCAACACCAACCAACCAACCCCAACCACCAACCAACACCAACCAACCCACACCACCAACCAAAACCAATCAACCAACCCCAACCACCAACCAACACCAACCAACCAACCCCAACCACCAACCAACACCAACCAACCAACCATAACCACCAACCAACACCAACCAACCAACCATAACCACCAACCAACACCAACCAACCAACCCCAACCACCAACCAACACCAACCAACCAACACCAACCACCAACCAACACCAACCAACCAACACCAACCACCAACCAACACCAACCAACCAACCCCAACCACCAACCAACACCAACCAACCAACCAACACCAACCAACCAACACCAACCACCAACCAACACCAACCAACCAACACCAACCAACAACAACCAACCAACAACAACCAACCAACCCCAACCACCAACCAACACCAACCAACCAACCCCAACCACCAACCAACACCAACCAACCAACCCCAACCACCAACCAACACCAACCAACCAACCCCAACCACCAACCAACACCAACCAACCAACCCCAACCACCAACCAACACCAACCAACCAACCCCAACCACCAACCAACACCAACCAACCAACCCCAACCACCAACCAACACCAACCAACCAACCCCAACCACCAACCAACACCAACCAACCAACCCCAACCACCAACCAACACCAACCAACCCACACCAACAAAAACCAATCAACCAACCCCAACCACCAACCAACACCAACCAACCAACACCAACCAACCAACACCAACCACCAACCAACACCAACCAACCAACCCCAACCACCAACCAACACCAACCAACCAACCCCAACCACCAACCAACACCAACCAACCAACCCCAACCACCAACCAACACCAACCAAACAACACCAACCACCAACCAACACCAACCAACCAACACCAACCACCAACCAACACCAACCAACCAACACCAACCAACCAACACCAACCAACCAACACCAACCAACCAACACCAACCACCAACCAACACCAACCACCAACCAACACCAACCAACCAACACCAACCAACAACAACCAACCAACCCCAACCACCAACCAACACCAACCAACCAACCCCAACCACCAACCAACCCCAACCAACCAACCCCAACCAACCAACCCCAAACACCAACCAACACCAACCAACCAACCCCAACCACCAACCAACACCAACCAACCAACCCCAACCACCAACCAACACCAACCAACCAACCAACCCCAACCACCAACCAACACCAACCAACCAACCCCAACCACCAACCAACACCAACCAACCAACCCACACCACCAACCAACACCAACCAACCAACCCCAACCACCAACCAACACCAACCAACCAACCCCAACCACCAACCAACACCAACCAACCAACACCAACCACAAACCAACACCAACCAACCAACCCCAACCACCAACCAACACCAACCAACCAACACCAACCACCAACCAACACCAACCAACCAACCCCAACCACCAACCAACACCAACCAACCAACCCCAACCACCAACCAACACCAACCAACCAACCCCAACCACCAACCAACACCAACCAACCAACCCCAACCACCAACCAACACCAACCAACCAACCCCAACCACCAACCAACACCAACCAACCAACACCAACCAACCAACCCCAACCACCAACCAACACCAACCAACCAACCCCAACCACCAACCAACACCAACCAACCAACCCCAACCACCAACCAACACCAACCAACCAACCCCAACCACCAACCAACACCAACCAACCAACCCCAACCACCAACCAACACCAACCAACCAACCCCAACCACCAACCAACACCAACCAACCAACACCAACCATCCAACCCCAACCACCAATTAACACCAACCAACCTACATCAACCACCAACCAACACCAACCAACCAACCCCAACCACCAACCAACACCAACCAACCAACCCCAACCACCAACCAACACCAACCAACCAACCCCAACCACCAACCAACACCAACCAACCAACACCAACCACCAACCAACACCAACCAAACAACCACCAACCAACACCAACCAACCAACCCCAACCACCAACCAACACCAACCAACCAACCCCAACCACCAACCAACACCAACCAACCAACCCCAACCACCAACCAACACCAACCAACCAACCCCAACCACCAACCAACACCAACCAACCAACCCCAACCACCAACCAACACCAACCAACCAACCCCAACCACCAACCAACACCAACCAACCAACCCCAACCACCAACCAACACCAACCAACCAACCCCAACCACCAACCAACACCAACCAACCAACCCCAACCACCAACCAACACCAACCAACCAACACCAACCAACCAACCCCAACCACCAACCAACACCAACCAACCAACCCCAACCACCAACCAACACCAACCAACCAACCCCAACCACCAACCAACACCAACCAACCAACCCCAACCACCAACCAACACCAACCAACCAACCCCAACCAACCAACCCCAACCACCAACCAACACCAACCAACCAACACCAACCACCAACCAACACCAACCAACCAACCCCAACCACCAACCAACACCAACCAACCAACCCCAACCACCAACCAACACCAACCAACAGACCCCAACCACCAACCAACACCAACCAACCAACACCAACCACCAACCAACACCAACCAACCAACCCCAACCACCAACCAACACCAACCAACCAACCCCAACCACCAACCAACACCAACCAACCAACCCCAACCACCAACCAACACCAACCAACCAACCCCAACCACCAACCAACACCAACCAACCAACCCCAACCACCAACCAACACCAACCAACCAACACCAACCAACCAACCAACACCAACCAACCAACACCAACCAACCAACACCAACCACCAACCAACACCAACCAACCAACACCAACCACCAACCAACACCATCCACCAACCAACACCAACCACCAACCAACACCAACCACCAACCAACACCAACCAACCAACACCAACCACCAACCAACACCAACCAACCAACCCCAACCACCAACCAACACCAACCAACCAACCCCAACCACCAACCAACACCAACCAACCAACCCCAACCACCAACCAACACCAACCAACCAACCCCAACCAACCAACCCCAACCACCAACCAACACCAACCAACCAACCCCAACCACCAACCAACACCAACCACCAACCAACACCAACCAACCAACACCAACCAACCAACACCAACCACCAACCAACACCAACCAACCAACACCAACCACCAACCAACACCAACCAACCAACACCAACCACCAACCAACACCAACCAACCAACCCCAACCACCAACCAACACCAACCAACCAACCCCAACCACCAACCAACACCAACCAACCAACCCCAACCAACCAACCCCAACCAACCAACCCCAACCAACCAACCCCAACCACCAACCAACCCCAACCACCAACTAACACCAATCAACCAACCCCAACCATCAACCAGCACCAACCAACCAACCCCAACCACCAACCAACACCAACCAACAAACCCAAACAACCAACCAACACCAACCAACCAACCCCAACCACCAACCAACACCAACCAACCCCAAACACCAACCAACACCAACCAACCAACCCCAACCACCAACCAACACCAACCAACCAACACCAACCACCAACCAACACCAACCAACCAACACCAACCAACCAACACCAACCACCAACCAACACCAACCAACCCCAAACACCAACCAACACCAACCAACCAACCCCAACCACCAACCAACACCAACCAACCAACCCCAACCACCAACCAACACCAACCAACCAACACCAACCACCAACCAACACCAACCAACCAACACCAACCACCAACCAACACCAACCACCAACCAACACCAACCAACCAACCCCAACCACCAACCAACACCAACCAACCAACACCAACCACCAACCAACACCAACCAACCAACCCCAACCACCAACCAACACCAACCAACCAACCCCAACCACCAACCAACACCAACCAACCAACCCCAACCACCAACCAACACCAACCAACCAACCCCAACCACCAACCAACACCAACCAACCAACCCCAACCACCAACCAACACCAACCAACCAACCCCAACCACCAACCAACACCAACCAACCAACCCCAACCACCAACCAACACCAACCAACCAACCCCAACCACCAACCAACACCAACCAACCAACCCCAACCACCAACCAACACCAACCACCAACCAACCCCAACCACCAACCAACACCAACCACCAACCAACACTAACCACCAACCAACACCAACCACCAACCAACACCAATCACCAACCAACACCAACCACCAACCAACACCAACCAACCAACCCCAACCACCAACCAACACCAACCAACCAACCCCAACCACCAACCAACCAACACCAACCACCAACCAACACCAACCAACCAACCCCAACCACCAACCAACACCAACCAACCAACCCCAACCACCAACCAACACCAACCAACCAACCCCAACCACCAACCAACACCAACCAACCAACCCCAACCACCAACCAACACCAACCAACCAACCCCAACCACCAACCAACACCAACCAACCAACCCCAACCACCAACCAACACCAACCAACCAACCCCAACCACCAACCAACACCAACCAACCAACCCCAACCACCAACACACACCAACCAACCAACCCCAACCACCAACCAACACCAACCAACCAACCCCAACCACCAACCAACACCAACCAACCAACCCCAACCACCAACCAACACCAACCAACCCCAACCAACCAACACCAACCAACCAACCCCAACCACCAACCAACACCAACCAACCAACCCCAACCACCAACCAACACCAACCAACCAACCCCAACCACCAACCAACACCAACCAACCAACCCCAACCACCAACCAACACCAACCAACCCCAACCACCAACCAACACCAACCAACCAACCCCAACCACCAACCAACACCAACCAACCAACCCCAACCACCAACCAACACCAACCAACCAACCCCAACCACCAACCAACACCAACCAACCAACCCCAACCACCAACCAACACCAACCAACCAACAACAACCACCAACCAACACCAACCAAATAACCCCAACCACCAACCAACACCAACCAACCAACCCCAACCACCAACCAACACCAACCAACCAACCCCAACCACCAACCAACACCAACCAACCAACCCAAACACCAACCAACACCAACCAACCAACCCCAACCACCAACCAACACCAACCAACCAACACCAACCACAAACCAACACCAACCAACCAACCCCAACCACCAACCAACACCAACCAACCAACCCCAACCACCAACCAACACCAACCAACCAACCCCAACCACCAACCAACACCAACCAACCAACCCCAACCACCAACCAACACCAACCAACCAACCCCAACCACCAACCAACACCAACCAACCAACCCCAACCACCAACCAACACCAACCAACCAACCCCAACCACCAACCAACACCAACCAACCAACCCCAACCACCAACCAACACCAACCAACCAACCCCAACCACCAACCAACACCAACCAACCAACCCCAACCACCAACCAACACCAACCAACCAACCCCAAAGACCAACCAACCCCAACCACCAACCAACCCCAACCAACCAACCCCAAACACCAACCAACACCAACCAACCAACCCCAACCACCAACCCCAACCACCAACCAACACCAACCAACCAACCCCAACCACCAACCAACACCAACCAACCAACATCAACCACCAACCAACACCAACCAACCAACATCAACCACCAACCAACACCAACCAACCAACACCAACCACCAACCAACACCAACCAACCAACCCCAACCACCAACCAACACCAACCAACCAACCCCAACCACCAACCAACACCAACCAACCAACCCCAACCACCAACCAACACCAACCAACCAACCCCAACCACCAACCAACACCAACCAACCAACCCCAACCACCAACCAACCCCAACCACCAACCAACACCAACCAACCAACCCCAACCACCAACCAACACCAACCAACAACCAACACCAACCAACCAACCCCAACCACCAACCAACACCAACCAACCAACCCCAACCACCAACCAACACCAACCAACCAACCCCAACCACCAACCAACACCAACCAACCCCAACCACCAACCAACCAACCCCAACCACCAACCAACACCAACCAACCAACACCAACCACCAACCAACACCAACCAACCAACCCCAACCACCAACCAACACCAACCAACCAACCCCAACCACCAACCAACACCAACCAACCAACCCCAACCACCAACCAACACCAAACCAACCAACACCAACCACCAACCAACACCAACCAACCAACCCCAACCACCAACCAACACCAACCAACCAACCCCAACCACCAACCAACACCAACCAACCAACCCCAACCACCAACCAACACCAACCAACCAACCCCAACCACCAACCAACACCAACCAACCAACCCCAACCACCAACCAACACCAACCAACCAACACCAACCACCAACCAACACCAACCACCAACCAACACCAACCAACCAACCCCAACCACCAACCAACACCAACCAACCAACCCCAACCACCAACCAACACCAACCAACCAACCCCAACCACCAACCAACACCAACCAACCAACCCCAACCACCAACCAACACCAACCAACCAACACCAACCACCAACCAACACCAACCACCAACCAACACCAACCACCAACCAACACCAACCAACCAACCCCAACCACCAACCAACACCAACCAACCAACCCCAACCACCAACCAACACCAACCAACCAACCCCAACCACCAACCAACACCAACCAACCAACCCCAACCACCAACCAACACCAACCAACCAACCCCAACCAACCAACCCCAACCACCAACCAACACCAACCAACCCCAACCACCAACCAACACCAACCAACCAACCCCAACCACCAACCAACACCAACCAACCAACACCAACCAACCAACCCCAACCACCAACCAACACCAACCAACCAACCCCAACCACCAACCAACACCAACCAACCAACCCCAACCACCAACCAACACCAACCAACCAACACCAACCACCAACCAACACCAACCAACCAACACCAACCACCAACCAACACCAACCAACCCCAACCACCAACCAACACCAACCAACCAACCCCAACCACCAACCAACACCAACCAACCAACCCCAACCACCAACCAACCCCAACTACCAACCAACCCCAACCACCAACCAACCCCAACCACCAACCAACACCAACCAACCAACCCCAACCACCAACCAACACCAACCAACCAACCCCAACCACCAACCAACACCAACAAACCAACCCCAACCACCAACCAACCCCAACCACCAACCAAAAATCCATCCAACCACAACCACCAACCAACACCAACCAACCAGCACCAACCACCAACCACCACCAACCAACCAACCCCAACCACCAATCAACACCAACCAACCAACCCCAACCACCAACCAACACCAACCAACCAACCCCAACCACCAACCAACACCAACCAACCAACCCCAACCACCAACCAACACCAACCAACCAACCCCAACCACCAACCAACACCAACCAACCACCAACCAACACCAACCAACCAACCCCAACCACCAACCAACACCAACCAACCAACCCCAACCACCAACCAACACCAACCAACCAACCCCAACCACCAACCAACACCAACCAACCAACACCAACCAACCAACCAACCAACCCCAACCACCAACCAACACCAACCACCAACCAACACCAACCACCAACCAACACCAATCACCAACCAACACCAACCACCAACCAACACCAACCAACCAACCCCAACCACCAACCAACACCAACCAACCAACCCCAACCACCAACCAACCAACACCAACCACCAACCAACACCAACCAACCAACCCCAACCACCAACCAACACCAACCAACCAACCCCAACCACCAACCAACACCAACCAACCAACCCCAACCACCAACCAACACCAACCAACCAACCCCAACCACCAACCAACACCAACCAACCAACCCCAACCACCAACCAACACCAACCAACCAACCCCAACCACCAACCAACACCAACCAACCAACCCCAACCACCAACCAACACCAACCAACCAACCCCAACCACCAACCAACACCAACCAACCAACCCCAACCACCAACCAACACCAACCAACCAACCCCAACCACCAACCAACACCAACCAACCAACCCCAACCACCAACCAACACCAACCAACCAACCAACACCAACCAACCAACCCCAACCACCAACCAACACCAACCAACCAACCCCAACCACCAACCAACACCAACCAACCAACCATAACCACCAACCAACACCAACCAACCAACCCCAACCACCAACCAACACCAACCAACCCCAACCACCAACCAACACCAACCAACCAACCCCAACCACCAACCAACACCAACCAACCAACCCCAACCACCAACCAACCAACCCCAACCACCAACCAACACCAACCAACCAACCCCAACCACCAACCAACACCAACCAACCAACAACAACCACCAACCAACACCAACCAACCAACCCCAACCACCAACCAACACCAACCAACCAACCCCAACCACCAACCAACACCAACCAACCAACCCCAACCACCAACCAACACCAACCAACCAACCCAAACACCAACCAACACCAACCAACCAACCCCAACCACCAACCAACACCAACCAACCAACACCAACCACCAACCAACACCAACCAACCAACCCCAACCACCAACCAACACCAACCAACCAACCCCAACCACCAACCAACACCAACCAACCAACCCCAACCACCAACCAACACCAACCAACCAACCCCAACCACCAACCAACACCAACCAACCAACCCCAACCACCAACCAACACCAACCAACCAACCCCAACCACCAACCAACACCAACCAACCAACCCCAACCACCAACCAACACCAACCAACCAACCCCAACCACCAACCAACACCAACCAACCAACCCCAACCACCAACCAACACCAACCAACCAACCCCAACCACCAACCAACACCAACCAACCAACCCCAAAGACCAACCAACCCCAACCACCAATTAACACCAACCAACCAACCCCAAACACAGACCAACACCAACCAACCAACCCCAACCACCAACCCCAACCACCAACCAACACCAACCAACCAACCCCAACCACCAACCAACACCAACCAACCAACATCAACCACCAACCAACACCAACCAACCAACATCAACCACCAACCAACACCAACCAACCAACACCAACCACCAACCAACACCAACCAACCAACCCCAACCACCAACCAACACCAACCAACCAACCCCAACCACCAACCAACACCAACCAACCAACCCCAACCACCAACCAACACCAACCAACCAACCCCAACCACCAACCAACACCAACCAACCAACCCCAACCACCAACCAACCCCAACCACCAACCAACACCAACCAACCAACCCCAACCACCAACCAACACCAACCAACAACCAACACCAACCAACCAACCCCAACCACCAACCAACACCAACCAACCAACCCCAACCACCAACCAACACCAACCAACCAACCCCAACCACCAACCAACACCAACCAACCCCAACCACCAACCAACCAACCCCAACCACCAACCAACACCAACCAACCAACACCAACCACCAACCAACACCAACCAACCAACCCCAACCACCAACCAACACCAACCAACCAACCCCAACCACCAACCAACACCAACCAACCAACCCCAACCACCAACCAACACCAACCAACCAACACCAACCACCAACCAACACCAACCAACCAACCCCAACCACCAACCAACACCAACCAACCAAAGCCAAACACCAACCAACACCAACCAACCAACCCCAACCACCAACCAACACCAACCAACCAACCCCAACCACCAACCAACACCAACCAACCAACCCCAACAACCAACCAACACCAACCAACCAACACCAACCACCAACCAACACCAACCACCAACCAACACCAACCAACCAACCCCAACCACCAACCAACACCAACCAACCAACCCCAACCACCAACCAACACCAACCAACCAACCCCAACCACCAACCAACACCAACCAACCAACCCCAACCACCAACCAACACCAACCAACCAACACCAACCACCAACCAACACCAACCACCAACCAACACCAACCACCAACCAAACAACCCCAACCACCAACCAACACCAACCAACCAACCCCAACCACCAACCAACACCAACCAACCAACCCCAACCACCAACCAACACCAACCAACCAACCCCAACCACCAACCAACACCAACCAACCAACCCCAACCAACCAACCCCAACCACCAACCAACACCAACCAACCCCAACCACCAACCAACACCAACCAACCAACCCCAACCACCAACCAACACCAACCAACCAATACCAACCAACCAACCCCAACCACCAACCAACACCAACCAACCAACCCCAACCACCAACCAACACCAACCAACCAACCCCAACCACCAACCAACACCAACCAACCAACACCAACCACCAACCAACACCAACCAACCAACACCAACCACCAACCAACACCAACCAACCCCAACCACCAACCAACACCAACCAACCAACCCCAACCACCAACCAACACCAACCAACCAACCCCAACCACCAACCAACACCAACCAACCAACCCCAACCACCAACCAACACCAACCACCAACCAACACCAACCAACCAACCCCAACCACCAACCAACACCAACCAACCAACCCCAACCACCAACCAACACCAACCAACCAACCCCAACCACCAACCAACCCCAACCACCAACCAACCAACCAACCCCAACCACCAACCAACACCAACCAACCAACCCCAACCACCAACCAACACCAACCAACCAACCCCAACCACCAACCAACACCAACCAACCAAAGCCAAACACCAACCAACACCAACCAACCAACCCCAACCACCAACCAACACCAACCGACCAACCCCAACCACCAACCAACACCAACCAACCAACCCCAACCACCAACCAACACCAACCAACCACCAACCAACACCAACCAACCAACCCCAACCACCAACCAACACCAACCAACCAACCCCAACCACCAACCAACACCAACCAACCAACCCCAACCACCAACCAACACCAACCAACCAACACCAACCAACCAACCAACCCCAACCACCAACCAACACCAACCAACCAACACCAACCAACACCAACCACCAACCAACACCAACCACCAACCAACACCAACCAACCAACCCAACCACCAACCAACACCAACCAACCAACACCAACCACCAACCAACACCAACCAACCAACCCCAACCACCAACCAACACCAACCAACCAACCCCAACCACCAACCAACACCAACCAACCAACCCCAACCACCAACCAACACCAACCAACCAACCCCAACCACCAACCAACACCAACCAACCAACCCCAACCACCAACCAACACCAACCAACCAACCCCAACCACCAACCAACACCAACCACCAACCAACACCAACCAACCAACCCCAACCACCAACCAACACCAACCACCAACCAACACCAACCAACCAACCCCAACCACCAACCAACACCAACCAACCAACCCCAACCACCAACCAACACCAACCAACCAACCCCAACCACCAACCAACACCAACCAACCAACCCCAACCACCAACCAACACCAACCAACCAACCCCAACCACCAACCAACACCAACCAACCAACCCCAACCACCAACCAACACCAACCAACCAACCCCAACCACCAACCAACACCAACCAACCAACCCCAACCACCAACCAACACCAACCAACCAACCCCAACCACCAACCAACACCAACCAACCAACCCCAACCACCAACCAACACCAACCAACCAACACCAACCAACCAACACCAACCAACCAACACCAACCAACCAACCCCAACCACCAACCAACACCAACCAACCAACCCCAACCACCAACCAACACCAACCAACCAACCCCAACCACCAACCAACACCACCCAACCAACCAACCCCAACCACCAACCAACACCAACCAACCAACCCCAACCACCAACCAACACCAACCAACCAACCCCAACCACCAACCAACACCAACCAACCAACCCCAACCACCAACCAACACCAACCAACCAACACCAACCACCAACCAACACCAACCACCAACCAACACCAACCAACCAACACCAACCAACCAACACCAACCACCAACCAACACCAACCACCAACCAACACCAACCAACCAACCCCAACCACCAACCAACACCAACCAACCAACCCCAACCACCAACCAACACCAACCAACCAACCCCAACCAACCAACCCCAACCACCAACCAACACCAACCAACCAACCCCAACCACCAACCAACACCAACCAACCAACCCCAACCACCAACCAACACCAACCAACCAACCCCAACCACCAACCAACACCAACCAACCAACCCCAACCACCAACCAACACCAACCAACCAACCCCAACCACCAACCAACACCAACCAACCAACCCCAACCACCAACCAACACCAACCAACCAACCCCAACCACCAACCAACACCAACCAACCAACCCCAACCACCAACCAACACCAACCAACCAACCCCAACCACCAACCAACACCAACCAACCAACCCATACCACCAACCAACACCAACCAACCAACCCCAACCACCAACCAACACCAACCAACCAACCCCAACCACCAACCAACACCAACCAACCCCAACCACCAACCAACACCAACCAACCCCAACCACCAACCAACACCAACCAACCAACCCCAACCACCAACCAACACCAACCAACCAACACCAACCACCAACCAACACCAACCAACCAACACCAACCACCAACCAACACCAACCAACCAACCCCAACCACCAACCAACCCCAACCACCAACCAACACCAACCAACAAACCCCAACCAACCAACCCCAACCACCAACCAACACCAACCAACCAACCCCAACCACCAACCAACACCAACCAACCAACCCCAACCACCAACCAACCCCAACCACCAACCAACACCAACCAACCCCAACCACCAACCAACACCAACCAACCAACCCCAACCACCAACCAACACCAACCAACCAACACCAACCACCAACCAACCCAAACCACCAACCAACCAACCAACCCCAACCACCAACCAACACCAACCAACCAACCCCAACCACCAACCAACACCAACCAACCAACCCCAACCACCAACCAACACCAACCAACCAACCCCAACCACCAACCAACACCAACCAACCAACCCCAACCACCAACCAACACCAACCAACCAACCCCAACCACCAACCAACACCAACCAACCAACCCCAACCACCAACCAACACCAACCAACCAACCCCAACCACCAACCAACACCAACCAACCAACCCCAACCACCAACCAACACCAACCAACCAACCCCAACCACCAACCAACACCAACCAACCAACCCCAACCACCAACCAACACCAACCAACCAACCCCAACCACCAACCAACACCAACCAACCAACCCCAACCACCAACCAACACCAACCAACCAACACCAACCACCAACCAACACCAACCACCAACCAACACCAACCACCAACCAACACCAACCAACCAACCCCAACCACCAACCAACACCAACCAACCAACCCCAACCACCAACCAACACCAACCAACCAACCCCAACCACCAACCAACACCAACCAACCAACCCCAACCACCAACCAACACCAACCAACCAACCCCAACCACCAACCAACACCAACCAACCAACCCCAACCACCAACCAACACCAACCAACCAACACCAACCACCAACCAACACCAACCAACCAACCCCAACCACCAACCAACACCAACCAACCAACACCAACCACCAACCAACACCAACCAACCAACACCAACCACCAACCAACACCAACCAACCAACCCCAACCACCAACCAACACCAACCAACCAACCCCAACCACCAACCAACACCAACCAACCAACCCCAACCACCAACCAACACCAACCAACCAACCCCAACCACCAACCAACACCAACCAACCAACCCCAACCACCAACCAACACCAACCAACCAACCCCAACCACCAACCAACACCAACCAACCAACCCCAACCACCAACCAACACCAACCAACCAACACCAAACAACCAACCAAAACCACCAACCAACACCAACCAACCAACCCCAACCACCAACCAACACCAACCAACCAACCCCAACCACCAACCAACACCAACCAACCAACCCAAACCACCAACCAACACCAACCAACCCCAACCACCAACCAACACCAACCAACCAACCCCAACCACCAACCAACACCAACCAACCAACCCCAACCACCAACCAACACCAACCAACCAACACCAACCACCAACCAACACCAACCACCAACCAACACCAACCAACCAACCCCAACCACCAACCAACACCAACCAACCAACCCCAACCACCAACCAACACCAACCAACCAACCCCAACCACCAACCAACACCAACCAACCAACCCAACCACCAACCAACACCAACCAACCAACCCCAACCACCAACCAACACCAACCAACCAACCCCAACCACCAACCAACACCAACCAACCAACCCCAACCACCAACCAACACCAACCACCAACCAACACCAACCAACCAACCCCAACCACCAACCAACACCAACCAACCAACACCAACCACCAACCAACACCAACCAACCAACACCAACCACCAACCAACACCAACCAACCAACCACCCCAACCAACCAACCCCAACCACCAACCAACACCAACCAACCAACCCCAACCACCAACCAACACCAACCAACCAACCCCAACCACCAACCAACACCAACCAACCAACCCCAACCACCAACCAACACCAACCAACCAACCCCAACCACCAACCAACACCAACCAACCAACCCCAACCACCAACCAACACCAACCAACCAACCCCAACCACCAACCAACACCAACCAACCAACCCCAACCACCAACCAACACCAACCAACCAACCCCAACCACCAACCAACACCAACCAACCAACACCAACCAACCAACCCCAACCACCAACCAACACCAACCAACCAACCCCAACCACCAACCAACACCAACCAACCAACCCCAACCACCAACCAACACCAACCAACCAACTCGAACCACCAACCAACACCAACCAACCCCAACCACCAACCAACACCAACCAACCAACCCCAACCACCAACCAACACCAACCAACCAACCCCAACCACCAACCAACACCAACCAACCAACCCCAACCACCAACCAACACCAACCAACCAACCCCAACCACCAACCAACACCAACCACCAACCAACACCAACCACCAACCAACACCAACCAACCAACCCCAACCACCAACCAACACCAACCAACCAACCCCAACCACCAACCAACACCAACCAACCAACCCCAACCACCAACCAACACCAACCAACCAACCCCAACCACCAACCAACCCCAACCAAACAACCCCAACCAACCAACCCCAACCACCAACCAACACCAACCAACCAACCCCAACCACCAACCAACACCAACCAACCAACCACCAACCAACACCAACCAACCAACCCCAACCACCAACCAACACCAACCAACCAACCCCAACCACCAACCAACACCAACCAACCAACCCCAACCACCAACCAACACCAACCAACCAACCCCAACCACCAACCAACACCAACCAACCAACCCCAACCACCAACCAACACCAACCAACCAACCCCAACCACCAACCAACACCAACCAACCAACCCCAACCACCAACCAACACCAACCAACCAACCCCAACCACCAACCAACACCAACCAACCAACCCCAACCACCAACCAACACCAACCAACCAACCCCAACCACCAACCACCAAAAATCGAGAAACCCATACCACCAACCAACACCAACCAACCAACCCCAACCACCAACCAACACCAACCAACCAACCCCAACCACCAACCAACACCAACCAACCCCAACCACCAACCAACACCAACCAACCAACCCCAACCACCAACCAACACCAACCAACCAACACCAACCACCAACCAACACCAACCAACCAACACCAACCACCAACCAACACCAACCACCAACCAACACCAACCAACCAACCCCAACCACCAACCAACACCAACCACCAACCAACACCAACCACCAACCAACACCAACCAACCAACCCCAACCACCAACCAACACCAACCAACCAACCCCAACCACCAACCAACACCAACCAACCAACCCCAACCACCAACCAACCCCAACCAACCCCAACCACCAACCAACACCAACCAACCAACCCCAACCACCAACCAACACCAACCAACCAACCCCAACCACCAACCAACACCAACCAACCAACCCCAACCACCAACCAACACCAACCAACCAACCCCAACCACCAACCAACACCAACCAACCAACACCAACCACCAACCAACACCAACCAACCAACCCCAACCACCAACCAACACCAACCAACCAACCCCAACCACCAACCAACACCAACCAACCAACCCCAACCACCAACCAACACCAACCAACCAACACCAACCAACACCAACCAACACCAACCAACCAACACCAACCACCAACCAACACCAACCAACACCAACCAACACCAACCAACCAACCAACCCCAACCACCAACCAACACCAACCAACCAACCCCAACCACCAACCAACACCAACCAACCAACACCAACCACCAACCAACACAAACCACCAACCAACACCAACCAACCAACCCCAACCACCAACCAACACCAACCAACCAACACCAACCACCAACCAACACCAACCAACCAACCCCAACCACCAACCAACACCAACCAACCAACCCCAACCACCAACCAACACCAACCAACCAACCCCAACCACCAACCAACACCAACCAACCAACCCCAACCACCAACCAACACCAACCAACCAACCCCAACCACCAACCAACACCAACCAACCAACAACACCAACCACCAACCAACACCAACCACCAACCAACAAAAACCAACCAACCCCAACCACCAACCAACACCAACCAACCAACCCCAACCACCAACCAACACCAACCACCAACCAACACCAACCAACCAACCCCAACCACCAACACCAACCAACCCCAACCACCAACCAACACCAACCAACCCCAACCACCAACCAACACCAACCAACCAACACCAACCACCAACCAACACCAACCAACCAACCCCAACCACCAACCAACACCAACCAACCACCAACCAACCAACCCCAACCACCAACCAACACCAACCAACCAACCCCAACCACCAACCAACCAAAACCAACCAACCACCAACCAACCAACACCAACCAACCAACCCCAACACCAACCAACCAACCCCAACCACCAACCAACACCAACCAACCAACCCCAACCACCAACCAACACCAACCAACCAACCCCAACCACCAACCAACACCAACCAACCAACCCCAACCACCAACCAACACCAACCACCACCAACCAACCAACCAACACCAACCAACCAACCAACACCAACCAACCAAACCAACCAACCAACCAACCAACCCCAACCAACCAACCCCAACCACCAACCAACCCCAACCACCAACCAACACCAACCAACCAACCCCAACCACCAACCAACACCAACCAACCAACCCCAACCACCAACCAACACCAACCAACCAACCCAAACCACCAACCAACACCAACCAACCAACCCCAACCACCAACCAACACCAACCAACCCCAACCACCAACCAACACCAACCAACCAACCCCAACCACCAACCAACACCAACCACCAACCAACACCAACCACCAACCAACACCAACCAACCAACCCCAACCACCAACCAACACCAACCAACCAACCCCAACCACCAACCAACACCAACCAACCAACCCCAACCACCAACCAACACCAACCAACCAACACCAACCACCAACCAACACCAACCAACCAACCCCAACCACCAACCAACACCAACCAACCAACCCCAACCACCAACCAACACCAACCAACCAACCCCAACCACCAACCAACACCAACCAACCAACACCAACCACCAACCAACACCAACCAACCAACCCCAACCACCAACCAACACCAACCAACCAACCCCAACCACCAACCAACACCAACCAACCAGCCCCAACCGCCAACCA